>NC_056733.1:925898048-925977249 GCF_019279795.1 Protopterus annectens | reverse complement strand
TCTGTTAAAGATTTTTTGCAGGTGCAGCCACCGAAGTTTGGTAGAAATTGGCCTACTAAGGGATGGACATATCCTGCTTATGATTCCCAGTCTAGGGGTAGGTCTAGACGTGGTAGGGGCAGAGCTCAAGGTTCTTTTAGGCCTAGAACAGGGAGTTCACAGCTGCCAGTAGATTCTCGTCTGGCAGCTCCTTTGGGAGGAAGACTGTCTCTTTTCAAAGAAAATTGGGATTTAATTACTCAAGACAGATGGGTATTGGATATCATTTACCACGGTTACAGGTTTTATTTCCATACATTGCCCCCTTTCAAAGGCATGCCAGACGTTCCTCCTCCACAAAGGACAGAGGCTCACAAGCACATTTCTCTGTTACTACAAATAGGGGCCATTCAGCCAGTCCCTGTATCAGAAAGGGGCCTAGGATTTTATTCTCGCCTGTTCCTAGTACCAAAGAAGGGGAACACGTGGAGACCAATTTTGGATTTATCTATCCTCAACACTTATCTGGACATTCCAAAGTTCAAGATGTTGACGTTACAACAGCTTTTACCTCTGCTGGGCAAAGATCACTGGATGGTAACTTTAAATCTCAAGGAAGCTTACCTTCATGTGCCTATAAGACTAAGTTGCAGGAAGTATCTGCGTTTTCGAGCTGGAAATTCTCATTATCAGTTCTCTGCATTGCCCTTTGGCTTATCTACTGCGCCCAGAGTATTCCCAAAGGTTCTGGCTCCAGTGATAGCTTACTTCAGGCTACAAGGAATTCAAATCTATCCTTACTTGGACGATTGCCTGATTCTGGCTCAAGAAAAGGAAGACCTTCTACAGCATCTGGAATATGTTATAGCAGTGCTAAGATGCCTAGGGTATTCTGTGAACGAAATAAAGTCCAGTCTAGTACCCTCTCAAGACATATGCTTTCTGGGTGTGAGACTGAATACAGCAGCCCAGATGGCCTTTTTAACCCCGGACACACAAAACAGTCTATCCTTTTACTTCCATCAACTATCTCATCAGTCCGTGCTGACTGCAAGGACAGTCCTTCAAGCATTAGGGTTCATGGCATCTTGTATTCTGGTGCTTCCCAATGCCAAACTGCATATGAGGAAGCTGCAATGGTATCTCAAAAATGTATGGACACAGCACTGCCAGGATTTGGACACTGTCATTCAAATAATACCTTGCATTCAAAAGGAATTTTTGTGGTGGGCTCAGGAATGTCACCTAAACTAGGGACTCTCTGTGACCCGGCCAGAGGCGAGTCAGATTTTAACGACAGATGCCTCGGACATTGCTTGGGGAGCTCATCTAAATGGAAAGTGGATACAAGATAAGTGGCCTGCCAGACTACAGCATCTACATATCAACATGAAGGAGATGTTAGCAGTCCAGTTTGCATTAATGGCTTTCAAGGAGTTACTTCTTCCAGGGCAGGTGTTGATTCTAACAGACAACACAACTGTCATGTGGTACATCAACAAACAAGGGGGAACACATTCTTATCCTCTATGCAGGCAAGCAATGATTTTATGGGAGACTGCGCTCAGCTTGCATCTAACTCTTCAGGCAAGGTTTCTGCCGGGAGCACAGAACTCCTTAGCAGATGTGTTAAGCAGACAAATCATGGATCCCCACGAGTGGAAACTGGATCTTCATGTATTTCAGAAATTGACAGTGTCCTGGGGAACTCCAGACATAGATCTGTTCGCTTCTCCACTAAACCACCAGCTGCCAAAGTTTTGCACAAAGGGGTTTCATCACACAGCTTGGAAAGTGGATGCTCTTTCTTTCAGTTGGAAAAATCTTCATGTGTATGCCTTTCCACCTCTGCCTCTTCTTCCAAAGGTGCTCTTAAAGGTCAGACAAGACAAGCCAAGGATGATTTTGATAGCTCCAGATTGGCCTCGGCAACACTGGTACCCACTACTAAGGAGTCTGGTAAGGAAGCCTCCATGGCCTTTACCTTTGATTCCACACCTATTGTCTCAGAAGGACGGTCATCTGCTCAATGTCAAGCTCCACTCTCTTCATCTAACAGCCTGGCATATTCTGTGTTGAAACACAGCAGGTCTCAACTTCCTCAACAAGTTTTAAATGTGATTATGGAAGCTAGAAGACCTAGTATACGGAAAGTGTACGCAGAAAAATGGAAGAGATTTTTATTTTGGAGTACAGCGAAGAATTTGGAGATTTCTGAGCCTAATTTGAGTGTGGCTCTTCAATATCTTACTGAGTTATTGGACAAAGGTTTGTCCTTATCTTCCATTAAGATTCATGCTGCAGCAATTTCAGCTCACTATGATTGGGACCCACCATTGTTTTCGCATCCTTTGTTCAAGCAGTTTCTTAGAGGGGCAAAGAATATAAGACCCCCACGTAGAGCTCCTACTCCTGCTTGGGATCTCAATTTTGTGTTGGAAATACTTACTCTACAACCTTTTGAGCCTGCAGCTACTGCTGAATTGAAATACTTGTCATGGAAGACTGCTTTTCTGTTGGCTATTACTTCTGCAAGAAGGGTGTCTGAGTTGCAGGCCCTTATGGCAGTAGAGCCCTTTTTGATTTTCCATAAGGATAGGGTATCATTACGTACTAATCCTTCTTTTATGCCTAAGGTGGTTTCTAGTGTGGTTTTAAACCAAACTATTCTTTTGCCTACTTTTTATGCAGACCCCCAAAATAAAGGGGAAAAGATTTTGCACACTTTAGATGTGCACAGGCAATTGCGTTATTATTTGAGCAGGACTAAGGATTTTAGGCAGTCTCAGCAGTTGTTTGTTTCTTTTGCTTTGAGTTCGCAGGGCTAGCCTGTGTCAAAACAAACTATTTCTACGTGGATTGGGTTTTGCATTGCATTTTGTTATTCCCGTCATGGCAAGGAGATTCCAGCTGGGATTAGGCCTCATTCCACTAGGGCTACTGCCACTTCAACAGCATTTCTAAGGGGGGTGGCAACTAAGGATATTTTGGAGGCAGCTGCTTGGAGTTCAGTGCATACTTTCTCTAAGCATTATCACCTTCCTCTCTACTCTAAGTCTAGGGCTGGTTTTGCCACAGCTATTTTGCAAGGCATGTTGTCAGCTCCTGCTTCTTTATGATTTGCCAGCCTCCCTTACCTCTGCTTTGGGATTCTACCCAATAGTTAGGACTGCAGCAATGTGGAACGAAGAACATAGTACAGTTTTGTACCTACCATAAATGTAGATGTTCGAGGATCCACATTGCTGCAGTCCAATTTACCCTCCCTCCTTCCCCTCTGTGTTTAGGGGTGGTTGTGTAGGTGAGGTTATATGCTGTTATTTTTGTATATATTGTACATATTTTTGGTGCAGGTATATTGGGCCTTGTCTTTTTAGGGTCTTCTGACATCTGGGGCAAGAAAAGACTGAGGATATGGCGTCGGTCATGCGCATTAGTACCCTGACGTAATGACGTCAGTCTAGTGCGCCCTGACCGACGTCAGCCTTATACTTTGGTATTCGGGCCGACTGGACAGCGGACTACCCAATAGTTAGGACTGCAGCAATGTGGATCCTCGAACATCTACATTTATGGTAGGTAAAAAACTGTACTTTTTCCCTTACATTTACTTTTCTTGCTCTATATGCTGCTGGTTTACAGTGCTGTCTTCCCTTACATTTACTTTTCTTGCTCTAAATACTGCTAGTTTGCAGTGCTGTCTTCCCTGACATTTACTTTTCTTGCTCTATATACTGCTGGTTTGCAGTGCTGTCTTCCCTTACATTTACTTTTCTTGCTCTATATACTGCTGGTCTGCAGTGCTGTCTTCCCTTACATTTACTTTTCTTGCTCTATATACTGCTGGTTTGCAATGTTGTCTTCCCTTACATTTACTTTTCTTGCTCTATAAACTGCTCGTTTGCAAAGCTGTCTTCCCTTACATTTACTTTTCTTACTCTATATACTGCTGGTTTGCAGTGCTGTCTTCCCTTACATTTATTTTTCTTGTTCTATATACTGCTGGTTTGCAATGCTGTCTTCCCTTACATTTACTTTTCTTGTTCTATATACTGCTGGTTTGCAATGCTGTCTTCCCTTACATTTACTTTTCTTGCTCTATATGCTGCTGGTTTGCAGTGCTGTCTTCCCTTACATTTACTTTTCTTGCTCTATATACTGCTGGTTTGCAGTGCTGTCTTCCCTTACATTTACTTTTCTTGCTCTATATGCTGCTGGTTTGCAGTGCTGTCTTCCCTTACATTTACTTTTCTTGCTCTATATACTGCTGGTTTGCAGTGATGTCTTCCCTTACATTTACGTTTCTTGTTCTATATGCTGCTTTGCAATGCTGTCTTCCCTTACATTTACTTTTCTTGCTCTATATACTGCTGGTTTGCAATGCTGTCTTCCCTAACATTTACTTTTCTTGCTCTATATACTGCTGGTTTGCAGTGCTGTCTTCCCTTACATTTACTTTTCTTGCTCTATATACTGCTGGTTTGCAGTGCTGTCTTCCCTTACATTTACTTTTCTTGCTCTATATACTGCTGGTTTGCAATGCTGTCTTCCCTTACATTTACTTTTCTTGCTCTATATACTGCTGGTTTGCAGTGCTGTCTTCCCTTACATTTACTTTTCTTGTTCTATATACTGCTGGTTTGCAGTGCCGTCTTCTTTACATTTACTTTTCTTGCTCTATATACTGCTGGTTTGCAGTGCTGTCTTCCCTTACATTTACTTTTCTTGTTCTATATACTGCTGCTTTGCAATGCTGTCTTCCCTTACATTTACTTTTCTTGCTCTATATACTGCTGGTTTGCAATGCTGTCTTCCCTTACATTTACTTTTCTTGCTCTATATACTGCTGGTTTGCAGTGCTGTCTTCCCTTACATTTACTTTTCTTGTTCTATATACTGCTGGTTTGCAGTGCTGTCTTCCCTTACATTTACTTTTCTTGCTCTATATACTGCTGGTTTGCAGTGCTGTCTTCCCTTACATTTACTTTTCTTGCTCTATATACTGCTGGTTTGCAGTGCTGTCTTCCCTTACATTTACTTTTCTTGCTCTATATGCTGCTGCTTTGCAATGCTGTCTTCCCTAACATTTACTTTTCTTGCTCTATATACTGCTGGTTTGCAGTGCTGTCTTCCCTTACATTTACTTTTCTTGCTCTATATACTGCTGGTTTGCAGTGCTGTCTTCCCTTACATTTACTTTTCTTGCTCTATATACTGCTGGTTTGCAGTGCCGTCTTCCTTACATTTACTTTTCTTGCTCTATATACTGCTGGTTTGCAGTGCTGTCTTCCCTTACATTTACTTTTCTTGTTCTATATACTGCTGCTTTGCAATGCTGTCTTCCCTTACATTTACTTTTCTTGCTCTATATACTGCTGGTTTGCAATGCTGTCTTCCCTTACATCTACTTTTCTTGCTCTATATACTGCTGGTTTGCAGTCCTGTCTTCCCTTACATTTACTTTTCTTGTTCTATATACTGCTGGTTTGCAGTGCTGTCTTCCCTTACATTTACTTTTCTTGCTCTATATGCTGCTGGTTTGCAGTGCTGTCTTCCCTTACATTTACTTTTCTTGCTCTATATACTGCTGGTTTGCAGTGCTGTCTTCCCTTACATTTACTTTTCTTGCTCTATATACTGCTGGTTTGCAGTCCTGTCTTTCCTTACATTTACTTTTCTTGTTCTATATACTGCTGCTTTGCAATGCTGTCTTACCTTACATTTACTTTTCTTGCTCTATATACTGCTGGTTTGCAGTGCTGTCTTCCCTTACATTTACTTTTCTTGCTCTATATACTGCTGGTTTGCAGTGATGTCTTCCCTTACATTTACGTTTCTTGTTCTATATGCTGCTTTGCAATGCTGTCTTCCCTAACATTTACTTTTCTTGCTCTATATACTGCTGGTTTGCAGTGCTGTCTTCCCTTACATTTACTTTTCTTGCTCTATATACTGCTGGTTTGCAGTGCTGTCTTCCCTTACATTTACTTTTCTTGCTCTATATACTGCTGGTTTGCAGTGCTGTCTTCCCTTACATTTACTTTTCTTGCTCTATATACTGCTGGTTTGCAGTGCTGTCTTCCCTTACATTTACTTTTCTTGCTCTATATACTGCTGGTTTGCAGTGCTGTCTTCCCTTACATTTACTTTTCTTGCTCTATATACTGCTGGTTTGCAGTGCTGTCTTCCCTTACATTTACTTTTCTTGCTCTATATGCTGCTGGTTTGCAGTGCTGTCTTCCCTTACATTTACTTTTCTTGCTCTATACTGCTGGTTTGCAGTGATGTCTTCCCTTACATTTACGTTTCTTGTTCTATATGCTGCTTTGCAATGCTGTCTTCCCTAACATTTACTTTTCTTGCTCTATATACTGCTGGTTTGCAGTGCTGTCTTCCCTTACATTTACTTTTCTTGCTCTATATACTGCTGGTTTGCAGTGCTGTCTTCCCTTACATTTACTTTTCTTGCTCTATATACTGCTGGTTTGCAATGCTGTCTTCCCTTACATTTACTTTTCTTGCTCTATATACTGCTGGTTTGCAGTGCTGTCTTCCCTTACATTTACTTTTCTTGTTCTATATACTGCTGGTTTGCAGTGCTGTCTTCCCTTACATTTACTTTTCTTGCTCTATACTGCTGGTTTGCAGTGCTGTCTTCCCTTACATTTACTTTTCTTGCTCTATATACTGCTGGTTTGCAGTGCTGTCTTCCCTTACATTTACTTTTCTTGCTCTATATACTGCTGGTTTGCAGTGCTGTCTTCCCTTACATTTACTTTTCTTGCTCTATATACTGCTGGTTTGCAATGCTGTCTTCCCTAATATTTACTTTTCTTGCTCTATATACTGCTGGTTTCCAGTGCTGTCTTCCCTTACATTTACTTTTCTTGCTCTATATGCTGCTGGTTTGCAGTGCTGTCTTCCCTTACATTTACTTTTCTTGCTCTATATACTGCTGGTTTGCAGTGCTGTCTTCCCTTACATTTACTTTTCTTGCTCTATATACTGCTGGTTTGCAGTGCTGTCTTCCCTTACATTTACTTTTCTTGCTCTATATACTGCTGGTTTGCAGTGCTGTCTTCCCTTACATTTACTTTTCTTGCTCTATATACTGCTGGTTTGCAGTGCTGTCTTCCCTTACATTTACTTTTCTTGCTCTATATACTGCTGGTTTGCAGTGCTGTCTTCCATTACATTTACTTTTCTTGCTCTATATGCTGCTGGTTTGCAGTGCTGTCTTCCCTTACATCTACTTTTCTTGCTCTATATACTGCTGGTTTGCAGTGCTGTCTTCCCTTACATTTACGTTTCTTGTTCTATATACTACTGGTTTCCAGTGCTGTCTTCCCTTACATTTACTTTTCTTGTTCTATATACTGATGGTTTGCAGTGCTGTCTTCCCTTACATCTACTTTTCTTGCTCTATATACTGCTGGTTTGCAGTGCTGTCTTCCCTTACATTTACTTTTCTTGTTCTATATACTGCTGGTTTGCAGTGCTGTCTTCCCTTACATTTACTTTTCTTGCTCTATATACTGCTGGTTTGCAATGCTGTCTTCCCTTACATTTACTTTTCTTGCTCTATATACTGCTGGTTTGCAGTGCTGTCTTCCCTTACATTTACTTTTCTTGTTCTATATGCTGCTGGTTTGCAGTGCTGTCTTCCCTTACATTTACTTTTCTTGCTCTATATACTGCTGGTTTGCAGTGCTGTCTTCCCTTACATTTACTTTTCTTGCTCTATATACTGCTGGTTTGCAGTGCTGTCTTCCCTTACATTTACTTTTCTTGCTCTATATACTGCTGGTTTGCAGTGCTGTCTTCCCTTACATTTACTTTTCTTGCTCTATATGCTGCTGGTTTGCAGTGCTGTCTTCCCTTACATTTACTTTTCTTGCTCTATATACTGCTGGTTTGCAGTGCTGTCTTCCCTTACATTTACTTTTCTTGCTCTATATACTGCTGGTTTGCAGTGCTGTCTTCCCTTACATTTACTTTTCTTGCTCTGTATACTGCTGGTTTGCAGTGCTGTCTTCTGTGACATTTACTTTTCTTGCTCTATATGCTGCAGGTTTGCAGTGCTGTCTTTCCTTACATTTACTTTGCTTGCTCTATAGGCTGCTGGTTTGCAGTGCTGTCTTCCCTTACATCTACTTTTCTTGCTCTATATACTGCTGGTTTGCAATGCTGTCTTCCCTAACATTTACTTTTCTTGCTGTATATACTGCTGGTTTGCAGTGCTATCTTCCCTTACATTTACGTTTCTTGTTCTATATGCTGCTGCTTTGCAATGCTGTCTTCCCTTACATTTACATTTCTTGCTCTATATACTGCTGGTTTGCAATGCTGTCTTCTCTTACATTTACTTTTCTTGCTCTATATACTGCTGGTTTGCAGTGCTGTCTTCCCTTACATTTACTTTTCTTGCTCTATATACTGCTGGTTTGCAGTGCTGTCTTCCCTTACATTTACTTTTCTTGCTCTATATGCTGCTGGTTTGCAGTGCTGTCTTCCCTTACATTTACTTTTCTTGCTCTATATGCTGCTGGTTTGCAGTGCTGTCTTCCCTTACATTTACTTTTCTTGCTCTATATACTGCTGGTTTGCAGTGCTGTCTTCCCTTACATTTACTTTTCTTGCTCTATATACTGCTGGTTTGCAGTGCTGTCTTCCCTTACATTTACTTTTCTTGCTCTATATACTGCTGGTTTGCAATGCTGTCTTCCCTTACATTTACTTTTCTTGCTCTATATACTGCTGGTTTGCAGTGCTGTCTTCCCTTACATTTACTTTTCTTGCTCTATATACTGCTGGTTTGCAGTGCTGTCTTCCCTTACATTTACTTTTCTTGTTCTATATACTGCTGGTTTGCAGTGCCGTCCTCTTTACATTTACTTTTCTTGCTCTATATACTGCTGGTTTGCAGTGCTGTCTTCCCTTACATTTACTTTTCTTGCTCTATATACTGCTGGTTTGCAGTGCTGTCTTCCCTTACATTTACTTTTCTTGTTCTATATACTGCTGGTTTGCAGTGCTGTCTTCCCTTACATTTACTTTTCTTGCTCTATATACTGCTGGTTTGCAATGCTGTCTTCCCTTACATTTACTTTTCTTGCTCTATATACTGCTGGTTTGCAGTGCTGTCTTCCCTTACATTTACTTTTCTTGCTCTATATACTGCTGGTTTGCAGTGCTGTCTTCCCTTACATTTACTTTTCTTGCTCTATATACTGCTGGTTTGCAGTGCTGTCTTTCCTTACATTTACTTTTCTTGCTCTATATACTGCTGGTTTGCAGTGCTGTCTTCCCTTACATTTACTTTTCTTGCTCTATATACTGCTGGTTTGCAGTGCTGTCTTCCCTTACATTTACTTTTCTTGCTCTATATACTGCTGGTTTGCAGTGCTGTCTTCCCTTACATTTACTTTTCTTGCTCTATACTGCTGGTTTGCAGTGCTGTCTTCCTTTACATTTACTTTTCTTGCTCTATATACTGCTGGTTTGCAGTGCTGTCTTCCCTTACATTTACTTTTCTTGCTCTATATACTGCTGGTTTGCAGTGCTGTCTTCCCTTACATTTACTTTTCTTGCTCTATATGCTGCTGGTTTGCAGTGCTGTCTTCCCTTACATTTACTTTTCTTGCTCTATATACTGCTGGTTTGCAGTGCTGTCTTCCCTTACATTTACTTTTCTTGCTCTATATACTGCTGGTTTGCAGTGCTGTCTTCCCTTACATTTACTTTTCTTGTTCTATATACTGCTGGTTTGCAGTGCTGTCTTCCCTTACATTTACTTTTCTTGCTCTATATGCTGCTGGTTTGCAGTGCTGTCTTCCCTTACATTTACTTTTCTTGCTCTATATACTGCTGGTTTGCAGTGATGTCTTCCCTTACATTTACGTTTCTTGTTCTATATGCTGCTTTGCAATGCTGTCTTCCCTAACATTTACTTTTCTTGCTCTATACTGCTGGTTTGCAGTGCTGTCTTCCCTTACATTTACTTTTCTTGCTCTATATACTGCTGGTTTGCAGTGCTGTCTTCCCTTACATTTACTTTTCTTGCTCTATATACTGCTGGTTTGCAGTGCTGTCTTCCCTTACATTTACTTTTCTTGCTCTATATGCTGCTGGTTTGCAGTGCTGTCTTCCCTTACATTTAATTTTCTTGTTCTATATACTGCTGGTTTGCAATGCTGTCTTCCCTTACATTTACTTTTCTTGCTCTATATACTGCTGGTTTGCAGTGCTGTCTTCCCTTACATTTACTTTTCTTGCTCTATATACTGCTGGTTTGCAGTGCTGTCTTCCCCTTACATTTACTTTTCTTGCTCTATATACTGCTGGTTTGCAGTGCTGTCTTCCCTTACATTTACTTTTCTTGCTCTATATACTGCTGGTTTGCAGTGCTGTCTTCCTGTCTTCCCTGACATTTACTTTTCTTGCTCTATATGCTGCTGGTTTGCAGTGCTGTCTTCCCTTACATTTACTTTTCTTGCTCTATATACTGCTGGTTTGCAGTGCTGTCTTCCCTTACATTTACTTTTCTTGTTCTATATGCTGCTGGTTTGCAGTGCTGTCTTCCCTTACATTTACTTTTCTTGTTCTATATACTGCTGGTTTGCAATGCTGTCTTCCCTGACATTTACTTTTCTTGCTCTATATACTGCTGGTTTGCAGTGCCGTCTTCCCTTACATTTACTTTTCTTGCTCTATATACTGCTGGTTTGCAGTGCTGTCTTCCCTTACATTTACTTTTCTTGCTCTATATACTGCTGGTTTGCAGTGCTGTCTTCCCTTACATTTACTTTTCTTGCTCTATATACTGCTGGTTTCCAGTGCTGTCTTCCCTTACATTTACTTTTCTTGTTCTATATACTGCTGGTTTGCAGTGCTGTCTTCCCTTACATTTACTTTTCTTGCTCTATATACTGCTGGTTTGCAGTGCTGTCTTCCCTAACATTTACTTTTCTTGCTGTATATACTGCTGGTTTGCAGTGCTATCTTCCCTTACATTTACGTTTCTTGTTCTATATGCTGCTGCTTTGCAATGCTGTCTTCCCTTACATTTACTTTTCTTGCTCTATATACTGCTGGTTTGCAGTGCTGTCTTCCCTTACATTTACTTTTCTTGCTCTATATACTGCTGGTTTGCAGTGCTGTCTTCCCTTACATTTACTTTTCTTGCTCTATATACTGCTGGTTTGCAGTGCTGTCTTCCCTTACATTTACTTTTCTTGCTCTATATACTGCTGGTTTGCAGTGCTGTCTTCCCTTACATTTACTTTTCTTGCTCTATATGCTGCTGGTTTGCAGTGCTGTCTTCCCTTACATTTTCTTTCTCTATATACTGCTGGTTTGCAGTGCTGTCTTCCCTTACATTTACTTTTCTTGCTCTATATACTGCTGGTTTGCAGTGCTGTCTTCCCTTACATTTACTTTTCTTGCTCTATATGCTGCTGGTTTGCAGTGCTGTCTTCCCTTACATTTACTTTTCTTGCTCTATATACTGCTGGTTTGCAGTGCTGTCTTCCCTTACATTTACTTTTCTTGCTCTATATACTGCTGGTTTGCAATGCTGTCTTCCCTTACATTTACTTTTCTTGTATACTGCTGGTTTGCAGTGCTGTCTTCCCTTACATTTACTTTTCTTGCTCTATATACTGCTGGTTTGCAGTGCTGTCTTCCCTTACATTTACTTTTCTTGCTCTATATGCTGCTGGTTTGCAGTGCTGTCTTCCCTTACATTTACTTTTCTTGCTCTATATACTGCTGGTTTGCAGTGCTGTCTTCCCTTACATTTACTTTTCTTGCTCTATATACTGCTGGTTTGCAATGCTGTCTTCCCTTACATTTACTTTTCTTGCTCTATATACTGCTGGTTTGCAGTGCTGTCTTCCCTTACATTTACTTTTCTTGCTCTATATTGCTGGTTTGCAGTGCTGTCTTCCCTTACATCTACTTTTCTTCCTCTATACTGCTGGTTTGCAGTGCTGTCTTCCCTTACATTTACTTTTCTTGCTCTATATACTGCTGGTTTGCAGTGCTGTCTTCCCTTACATTTACTTTTCTTGCTCTATACTGCTGGTTTGCAGTGTTGTCTTCCCTTACATTTACTTTTCTTGCTCTGTGTACTGCTGGTTTGCAGTGCTGTCTTCCCTTACATTTATTTTTCTTGTTCTATATACTGCTGGTTTGCAGTGCTGTCTTCCCTTACATTTACTTTTCTTGCTCTATATACTGCTGGTTTGCAGTGCTGTCTTCCCTTACATTTACTTTTCTTGCTCTATATACTGCTGGTTTGCAGTGCTGTCTTCCCTTACATTTACTTTTCTTGCTCTATATACTGCTGGTTTGCAGTGCTGTCTTCCCTTACATTTACTTTTCTTGCTCTATATACTGCTGGTTTGCAGTGCTGTCTTCCCTTACATTTACTTTTCTTGCTCTATATGCTGGTTTCCAGTGCTGTCTTCCCTTACATTTACTTTTCTTGTTCTATATACTGATGGTTTGCAGTGCTGTCTTCCCTTACATCTACTTTTCTTGCTCTATATACTGCTGGTTTGCAGTGCTGTCTTCCCTTACATTTACTTTTCTTGCTCTATATACTGCTGGTTTGCAGTGCTGTCTTCCCTTACATTTACTTTTCTTGCTCTATATGCTGCTGGTTTGCAATGCTGTCTTCCCTAACATTTACTTTTCTTGCTCTATATACAGCTGGTTTCCAGTGCTGTCTTCCCTCACATTTACTTTTCTTGCTCTATATGCTGCTGGTTTGCAGTGCTGTCTTCCCTCACATTTACTTTTCTTGTTCTATATACTGCTGGTTTGCAATGCTGTCTTCCCTTACATTCACTTTTCTTGCTCTATATACTGCTGGTTTGCAGTGCTGTCTTCCCTTACATTTACTTTTCTTGCTCTATATACTGCTGGTTTGCAGTGCTGTCTTCCCTTACATTTACTTTTCTTGCTCTATATACTGCTGGTTTGCAGTGCTGTCTTCCCTTACATTTACTTTTCTTGCTCTATATACTGCTGGTTTGCAGTGCTGGCTTCCTGTACATTTACTTTTCATGCTCTATACTGCTGGTTTGCAGTGCTATCTTCCCTTACATTTACATTTCTTGTTCTATATGCTGCTGCTTTGCAATGCTGTCTTCCCTTGCATCTACTTTTCTTGCTTTATATACTGCTGGTTTGCAGTGCTGTCTTTCCTTACCTTTACTTTTCTTGCTCTATATACTGCTGGTTTGCAGTGCTGTCTTCCCTTACATTTACTTTTCTTGCTCTATATACTGCTGGTTTGCAGTGCTGTCTTCCCTTACATTTACTTTTCTTGCTCTATATACTGCTGGTTTGCAGTGCTGTCTTTCCTTACATTTACTTTTCTTGCTCTATATACTGCTGGTTTGCAGTGCTGTCTTCCCTTACATTTACTTTTCTTGCTCTATATACTGCTGGTTTGCAGTGCTGTCTTCCCTTACATTTACTTTTCTTGCTCTATATACTGCTGGTTTGCAGTGCTGTCTTCCCTTACATTTACTTTTCTTGCTCTATATACTGCTGGTTTGCAGTGCTGTCTTCCCTTACATTTACTTTTCTTGTTCTATATACTGCTGGTTTGCAATGCTGTCTTCCCTTACATTTACTTTTCTTGCTCTATATACTGCTGGTTTGCAGTGCTGTCTTCCCTTACATCTTCTTGCTATATGCTGCTGGTTTGCAATGCTGTCTTCCCTGACATTTACTTTTCTTGCTCTATATGCTGCTGGTTTGCAGTGCTGTCTTCCCTTACATTTACTTTTCTTGCTCTATATACTGCTGGTTTGCAGTGCTGTCTTCCCTTACATTTACTTTTCTTGCTCTATATACTGCTGGTTTGCAGTGCTGTCTTCCTTTGCATTTACTTTCTTGCTCTATATACTGCTGGTTTGCAATGCTGTCTTCCCTTACATTTACTTTTCTTGCTCTATATACTGCTGGTTTGCAGTGCTGTCTTCCCTTACATTTACTTTTCTTGCTCTATATACTGCTGGTTTGCAGTGCTGTCTTCCCTTACATTTACTTTTCTTGCTCTATATACTGCTGGTTTGCAGTGCTGTCTTCCCTTACATTTACTTTTCTTGCTCTATATACTGCTGGTTTGCAGTGCTGTCTTCCCTTACATTTACTTTTCTTGCTCTATATACTGCTGGTTTGCAGTGCTGTCTTCCCTTACATTTACTTTTCTTGCTCTATATACTGCTGGTTTGCAGTGCTGTCTTCCCTTACATTTACTTTTCTTGCTCTATATGCTGCTGGTTTGCAGTGCTGTCTTCCCTTACATTTACTTTTCTTGCTCTATATACTGCTGGTTTGCAGTGCTGTCTTCCCTTACATTTACTTTTCTTGTTCTATATACTGCTGGTTTGCAGTGCTGTCTTCCCTTACATTTACTTTTCTTGCTCTATATACTGCTGGTTTGCAGTGCTGTCTTCCCTTACATTTACTTTTCTTGCTCTATATACTGCTGGTTTGCAGTGCTGTCTTCCCTTACATTTACTTTTCTTGCTCTATATACTGCTGGTTTGCAGTGCTGTCTTCCCTTACATTTACTTTTCTTGCTCTATATACTGCTGGTTTGCAGTGCTGTCTTCCCTTACATTTACTTTTCTTGCTCTATATACTGCTGGTTTGCAATGCTGTCTTCCCTTACATTTACTTTTCTTGCTCTGTATACTGCTGGTTTGCAGTGCTGTCTTCCGTGACATTTACTTTTCTTGCTCTATATACTGCTGGTTTGCAGTGCTGTCTTCCCTTACATTTACTTTTCTTGCTCTATATACTGCTGGTTTGCAGTGCTGTCTTCCCTTACATTTACTTTTCTTGCTCTATATACTGCTGGTTTGCAGTGCTGTCTTCCCTTACATTTACTTTTCTTGCTCTATATACTGCTGGTTTGCAGTGCTGTCTTCCCTTACATTTACTTTTCTTGTTCTATATACTGCTGGTTTGCAGTGCCGTCTTCTTTACATTTACTTTTCTTGCTCTATATACTGCTGGTTTGCAGTGCTGTCTTCCCTTACATTTACTTTTCTTGCTCTATATACTGCTGGTTTGCAGTGCTGTCTTCCCTTACATTTACTTTTCTTGCTCTATATACTGCTGGTTTGCAGTGCTGTCTTCCCTTACATTTACTTTTCTTGCTCTATATACTGCTGGTTTGCAGTGCTGTCTTCCCTTACATTTACTTTTCTTGCTCTATATACTGCTGGTTTGCAGTGCTGTCTTCCCTTACATTTACTTTTCTTGCTCTATATACTGCTGGTTTGCAGTGCTGTCTTCCCTTACATTTACTTTTCTTGCTCTATATACTGCTGGTTTGCAGTGCTGTCTTCCCTTACATTTACTTTTCTTGTTCTATATACTGCTGGTTTGCAGTGCTGTCTTCCCTTACATTTACTTTTCTTGCTCTATATACTGCTGGTTTGCAGTGCTGTCTTCCCTTACATTTACTTTTCTTGCTCTATATACTGCTGGTTTGCAGTGCCGTCTTCCTTTACATTTACTTTTCTTGCTCTATATACTGCTGGTTTGCAGTGCCGTCTTCACTTACATTTACTTTTCTTGCTGGTTTGCAGTGCTGTCTTCCCTTACATTTACTTTTCTTGTTCTATATGCTGCTGGTTTGCAGTGCTGTCTTCCCTTACATTTACTTTTCTTGCTCTATATACTGCTGGTTTGCAGTGCTGTCTTCCCTTACATTTACTTTTCTTGCTCTATATACTGCTGGTTTGCAGTGCTGTCTTCCCTTACATTTACTTTTCTTGCTCTATATACTGCTGGTTTGCAATGCTGTCTTCCCTTACATTTACTTTTCTTGCTCTATATACTGCTGGTTTGCAGTGCTGTCTTCCCTTACATTTACTTTTCTTGCTCTATATACTGCTGGTTTGCAGTGCTGTCTTCCTTACATTTACTTTTCTTGCTCTATATACTGCTGGTTTGCAGTGCTGTCTTCCCTTACATTTACTTTTCTTGCTCTATATACTGCTGGTTTGCAGTGCTGTCTTCCCTTACATTTACTTTTCTTGCTCTATATGCTGCTGGTTTGCAATGCTGTCTTCCCTTACATTTACTTTTCTTGCTCTATATACTGCTGGTTTGCAGTGCTGTCTTCCCTTACATTTACTTTTCTTGCTCTATATACTGCTGGTTTGCAGTGCTGTCTTCCCTTACATTTACTTTTCTTGCTCTATATACTGCTGGTTTGCAGTGCTGTCTTCCCTTACATTTACTTTTCTTGCTCTATATACTGCTGGTTTGCAGTGCTGTCTTCCCTTACATTTACTTTTCTTGCTCTATATACTGCTGGTTTGCAGTGCTGTCTTCCCTTACATTTACTTTTCTTGCTCTATATGCTGCTGGTTTGCAGTGCTGTCTTCCCTTACATTTACTTTTCTTGCTCTATATACTGCTGGTTTGCAGTGCTGTCTTCCCTTACATTTACTTTTCTTGCTCTATATACTGCTGGTTTGCAGTGATGTCTTCCCTTACATTTACGTTTCTTGTTCTATATGCTGCTTTGCAATGCTGTCTTCCCTAACATTTACTTTTCTTGCTCTATATACTGCTGGTTTGCAGTGCTGTCTTCCCTTACATTTACTTTTCTTGCTCTATATACTGCTGGTTTGCAGTGCTGTCTTCCCTTACATTTACTTTTCTTGCTCTATATACTGCTGGTTTGCAGTGCTGTCTTCCCTTACATTTACTTTTCTTGCTCTATATACTGCTGGTTTGCAGTGCTGTCTTCCCTTACATTTACTTTTCTTGCTCTATATACTGCTGGTTTGCAGTGCTGTCTTCCCTTACATTTACTTTTCTTGCTCTATATACTGCTGGTTTGCAATGCTGTCTTCCCTTACATTTACTTTTCTTGCTCTATATACTGCTGGTTTGCAGTGATGTCTTCCCTTACATTTACGTTTCTTGTTCTATATGCTGCTTTGCAATGCTGTCTTCCCTAACATTTACTTTTCTTGCTCTATATACTGCTGGTTTGCAGTGCTGTCTTCCCTTACATTTACTTTTCTTGCTCTATATACTGCTGGTTTGCAGTGCCGTCCTCTTTACATTTACTTTTCTTGCTCTATATACTGCTGGTTTGCAGTGCTGTCTTCCCTTACATTTACTTTTCTTGCTCTATATACTGCTGGTTTGCAGTGCTGTCTTCCCTTACATTTACTTTTCTTGCTCTATATACTGCTGGTTTGCAGTGCTGTCTTCCCTTACATTTACTTTTCTTGCTCTATATGCTGCTGGTTTGCAGTGCTGTCTTCCCTTACATTTACTTTTCTTGCTCTATATGCTGCTGGTTTGCAGTGCTGTCTTCCCTTACATCTACTTTTCTTGCTCTATATACTGCTGGTTTGCAGTGCTGTCTTCCCTTACATTTACTTTTCTTGCTCTATATACTGCTGGTTTGCAGTGCTGTCTTCCCTTACATTTACTTTTCTTGCTCTATATACTGCTGGTTTGCAGTGCTGTCTTCCCTTACATTTACTTTTCTTGCTCTATATACTGCTGGTTTGCAGTGCTGTCTTCCCTTACATTTACTTTTCTTGCTCTATATGCTGCTGGTTTGCAGTGCTGTCTTCCCTTACATTTACTTTTCTTGCTCTATATACTGCTGGTTTGCAGTGCTGTCTTCCCTTACATTTACTTTTCTTGCTCTATACTGCTGGTTTGCAGTGCTGTCTTCCCTTACATTTACTTTTCTTGTTCTATATACTGCTGGTTTGCAGTGCTGTCTTCCCTTACATTTACTTTTCTTGCTCTATATACTGCTGGTTTGCAGTGCTGTCTTCCCTTACATTTACTTTTCTTGCTCTATATGCTGCTGGTTTGCAGTGCTGTCTTCCCTTACATTTACTTTTCTTGCTCTATATACTGCTGGTTTGCAGTGCTGTCTTCCCTTACATTTACTTTTCTTGCTCTATATACTGCTGGTTTGCAGTGCTGTCTTCCCTTACATTTACTTTTCTTGCTCTATATACTGCTGGTTTGCAGTGCTGTCTTCCCTTACATTTACTTTTCTTGCTCTATATACTGCTGGTTTGCAGTGCTGTCTTCCCTTACATTTACTTTTCTTGCTCTATATACTGCTGGTTTGCAGTGCTGTCTTCCCTTACATTTACTTTTCTTGCTCTATATACTGCTGGTTTGCAGTGCTGTCTGTCATTACATTTACTTTTCTTGCTCTATATGCTGCTGGTTTGCAGTGCTGTCTTCCCTTACATTTACTTTTCTTGCTCTATATACTGCTGGTTTGCAGTGCTGTCTTCCCTTACATTTACTTTTCTTGCTCTATATGCTGCTGGTTTGCAGTGCTGTCTTCCCTTACATTTACTTTTCTTGCTCTATATACTGCTGGTTTGCAGTGCTGTCTTCCCTTACATTTACTTTTCTTGCTCTATATACTGCTGGTTTGCAGTGCTGTCTTCCCTTACATTTACTTTTCTTGCTCTATATACTGCTGGTTTGCAGTGCTGTCTTCCCTTACATTTACTTTTCTTGTTCTATATACTGCTGGTTTGCAGTGCTGTCTTCCCTTACATTTACTTTTCTTGCTCTATATACTGCTGGTTTGCAGTGCTGTCTTCCCTTACATTTACTTTTCTTGCTCTATATACTGCTGGTTTGCAGTGCTGTCTTCCCTTACATTTACTTTTCTTGCTCTATATACTGCTGGTTTGCAGTGCTGTCTTCCCTTACATTTACTTTTCTTGCTCTATATACTGCTGGTTTGCAGTGCTGTCTTCCCTTACATTTACTTTTCTTGCTCTATATACTGCTGGTTTGCAGTGCTGTCTTCCCTTACATTTACTTTTCTTGCTCTATATGCTGCTGGTTTGCAGTGCTGTCTTCCCTTACATTTACTTTTCTTGCTCTATATACTGCTGGTTTGCAGTGCTGTCTTCCCTTACATTTACTTTTCTTGCTCTATATACTGCTGGTTTGCAGTGCTGTCTTCCCTTACATTTACTTTTCTTGCTCTATATACTGCTGGTTTGCAGTGCTGTCTTCCCTTACATTTACTTTTCTTGCTCTATATACTGCTGGTTTGCAGTGCTGTCTTCCCTTACATTTACTTTTCTTGCTCTATATACTGCTGGTTTGCAGTGCTGTCTTCTCTTACATTTACTTTTCTTGCTCTATATACTGCTGGTTTGCAGTGCTGTCTTCCCTTACATTTACTTTTCTTGCTCTATATACTGCTGGTTTGCAATGCTGTCATCCTTTACATCTACTTTTCTTGCTCTATATACTGCTGGTTTGCAGTGCTGTCTTCCCTTATATTTACTTTTCTTGCTCTATATACTGCTGGTTTGCAGTGCTGTCTTCCCTTACATTTACTTTTCTTGCTCTATATACTGCTGGTTTGCAGTGCTGTCTTCCCTTACATTTACTTTTCTTGCTCTATATACTGCTGGTTTGCAGTGCTGTCTTCCCTTACATTTACTTTTCTTGCTCTATATACTGCTGGTTTGCAGTGCTGTCTTCCACAACATTTACTTTTCTTGCTCTATATACTGCTGGTTTGCAGTGCTGTCTTCCCTTACATTTACTTTTCTTGCTCTATGTACTGCTGGTTTCCAGTGCTGTCTTCCCTTACATTTACTTTTCTTGTTCTATATACTGCTGGTTTGCAGTGCTGTCTTCCCTTACATTTACTTTTCTTGCTCTATATACTGCTGGTTTGCAATGCTGTCTTCCCTTACATTTACTTTTCTTGCTCTATATGCTGCTGGTTTGCAGTGCTGTCTTCCCTTACATTTACTTTTCTTGTTCTATATACTGCTGGTTTGCAATGCTGTCTTCCCTTACATTTACTTTTCTTGCTCTATATACTGCTGGTTTGCAGTGCTGTCTTCCCTTACATTTACTTTTCTTGTTCTATATACTGCTGGTTTGCAGTGCTGTCTTCCCTTACATTTACTTTTCTTGCTCTATATACTGCTGGTTTGCAGTGCTGTCTTCCCTTACATTTACTTTTCTTGCTCTATATACTGCTGGTTTGCAGTGCTGTCTTCCCTTACATTTACTTTTCTTGTTCTATATACTGCTGCTTTGCAATGCTGTCTTCCCTTACATTTACTTTTCTTGCTCTATATACTGCTGGTTTGCAGTGCTGTCTTCCCTTACATTTACTTTTCTTGCTCTATATACTGCTGGTTTGCAGTGCTGTCTTCCTTACATTTACGTTTCTTGTTCTATATGCTGCTGCTTTGCAATGCTGTCTTCCCTAACATTTACTTTTCTTGCTCTATATACTGCTGGTTTGCAATGCTGTCTTCCCTAACATTTACTTTTCTTGCTCTATATACTGCTGGTTTGCAGTGCTGTCTTCCCTTACATTTACTTTTCTTGCTCTATATACTGCTGGTTTGCAATGCTGTCTTCCCTTACATTTACTTTTCTTGCTCTATATACTGCTGGTTTGCAATGCTGTCTTCCCTGACATTTACTTTTCTTGCTCTATATACTGCTGGTTTGCAGTGCTGTCTTCCCTTACATTTACTTTTCTTGCTCTATATACTGCTGGTTTGCAGTGCTGTCTTCCCTTACATTTACTTTTCTTGCTCTATATACTGCTGGTTTGCAGTGCTGTCTTCCCTTACATTTACTTTTCTTGCTCTATATACTGCTGGTTTGCAGTGCTGTCTTCCCTTACATTTACTTTTCTTGTTCTATATACTGCTGCTTTGCAATGCTGTCTTCCCTTACATTTACTTTTCTTGCTCTATATACTGCTGGTTTGCAATGCTGTCTTCCCTTACATTTACTTTTCTTGCTCTATATACTGCTGGTTTGCAGTGCTGTCTTCCCTTACATTTACTTTTCTTGTTCTATATGCTGCTGGTTTGCAGTGCTGTCTTCCCTTACATTTACTTTTCTTGCTCTATATGCTGCTGGTTTGCAGTGCTGTCTTCCCTTACATTTACTTTTCTTGCTCTATATGCTGCTGGTTTGCAGTGCTGTCTTCCCTTACATTTACTTTTCTTGCTCTATATGCTGCTGGTTTGCAGTGCTGTCTTCCCTTACATTTACTTTTCTTGCTCTATATACTGCTGGTTTGCAGTGCTGTCTTCCCTTACATTTACTTTTCTTGTTCTATATACTGCTGCTTTGCAATGCTGTCTTCCCTTACATTTACTTTTCTTGCTCTATATGCTGCTGGTTTGCAGTGCTGTCTTCCCTTACATTTACTTTTCTTGCTCTATATACTGCTGGTTTGCAGTGCTGTCTTCCCTTACATTTACTTTTCTTGCTCTATATACTGCTGGTTTGCAATGCTGTCTTCCCTAACATTTACTTTTCTTGCTCTATATACTGCTGGTTTGCAGTGCTGTCTTTCCTTACATTTACTTTTCTTGCTCTATATGGTGCTGGTTTGCAATTCCGTCTTCCCTGACATTTTCTTTTTTTGCTCCAACTGGTAATATGTCCTGGTTCTGATGAACTAAAGGGGGGCTAATTAAAGTCTTTGGTTATAACAGTTTTCATTGATTTTACTAAAGGTGAGTTTATTTTTTTCTGGTCTAACCCCCCCCCCCCCAAAATTCTCCAATACTTCTCTTTGTGTTAGGGTGGTCGCTGTGGTGCAGCGGTTAGCATTGTCACCTCACAGCAAGTGGTTCTGCGGTTCGATTCTCGGCAGGAGTGCCTTTTATGTGGAGTCTGCATGTCCTCCCTGTGGTCATGTGGGTTTTCTCCAGGTGTTCTGGTTTCCTCCCACATTCCAAAGACATGCAGTAGGTGAATTGGACACTCTAAATTGGCTGTGAGAGTGTGTGTGCGAGCGAGTAGTGCAAATGAACTACCATGGCAGGGCTAGCCACTCAGTGGTGTAAATCTTGGCTCACTGTGAAAGTGACACCCCGACCCCATGTGCAAAATGGGAAAAGGGGTTGAGGATGGATGGATAGACTTCTCTTTGTGTTATCCAAGTGTCCTTCTCCTGTATCATTTCTCTCTAAACTGACTTTTACTGGGGATCTACATATTGCCCCAAACTAGACCACTGAGTTGCACACAGATACCTCCCAGGTCCAGTGCACTCAAACCACCCTAATCTCGTGGGAGAATTACCCTTTTCCAGCAACCCTTGGTGGCATCCCTTCTTAGAACAACTCCCTAGACAATTTTTTTAATTCAGCAAAGATACCCACAAATACAAAATGTGTGTCAATACATGCCATTTTAGCTCTATATTCTCTGATCTCACCCCAGGATTAGATGTTTCCAAACTTTTACCATCTCTTTTACTCTCTGTATCATTGACTGGTATGATTTATCCATTGAGTTCTTATAGGCTTCCAACAATCAGACTCCTAAATACTTTTGAAGACTTCACCCATTTCTTGAAGAGGGATTCCCACTGAACTCCCTCTGTCATCCTGTTGATCAACACAAATCATTTTACTTTTCTTCACAGTTATAACTTGATAGCATTCCATACTCTAGTATATGCATTAGTTTCCTACCATCTCTTGCTATATTTGCTAAGGTAATGGTAACATCATTGGCATAGACAGCTACCTTTAACTCCTTTGACCCCCATGCATACACCTCTATGGCTATATTATTCTCTCTGCCAGAGGGTCTATGCAGGCTGCAAATAAAGTGAAGAGAGGGGGCACCCCTGCCTGCTCCTTCTTGTGAGAGGACATTTTTTTCACAGCCAGGCCATGGCTTTCATTTTTGTAATCAAGCCCACATAAGTAACTTCCCAAAGCTCCATAAAGTATTCCAGCATCTTCAGAGCCCTTAAGGTTTTAAACAAGTATCCTCTGTTCACCTTATCAAACTCTTTTTTTAGCATCCAAACTCACTAGTGTTGTCTTCTTGCCAGTGATATTTGCATTATGTATTACTAACAATGTTTGTTGTCAAATGTTTGCCTACCTCCAATAAAACTACAATGATCTTCACTGATTAGTCCAATCTCATTGCCCAGACTGTTGTAAAGAATTTATAGTCATGTATCAAGATGGTTACTGGCCAGTATATGAACCAGTCTCCTGTAAATCTTTCCACTCTTTTTGTATTAATACCACTATGCCTTCTTTCCATGATCTAGGGCTCACTTTTTTTAACACCCTATTCATTAGCCATTCCTACACCTCGTTTTTTCTCTGGCTAGTCTCCACATCTTGTTTGGGAGGTCATCTTTGCTCTTTTCATGTTTAGCAATCTCTTGCTTTGTTTCTTCTGAGGTTATTTTTGCTGATATCAACTCACTTTGTTCCTCAGTCAATCCCCTAAGGATTACCTCCCTTAAATATGTCTGTACTCTTTCTGCCATTATTCTGGCATTGAGTCCAACCAATATATCTTCCTATAAAAATTCCAGGAGTCTAAGACTTCCCATATTCTGCGTACCAGTTCCCCCATTGCCTGATGTCTCACCTGAAAGATTATCCTTTCTCTTTTTTGTTCATATGTAAGTACTAGGTTAGCTGACCGTCTGTGCCATTTTAAGCCTAGCAAATTTTCCCTTCAAGGGTGAGAATCAAACCTTATACCTTGTGCTGTGAGGTAAACACCTTAACCATTCTGCCAACCCCCATGCTGTCTAAACACCCATGCCAAAGCTCTCATTGCTCTAGGAGAATCATAGATATCTACCCCTTGACTACTGTTTGCTGCAGTGACAGTCTTTCCTCCTCTTTTTATTGCATACTCCTCAGAGTACTGTGTAACAATTCATTTCTGACATCTTTTCTTCCCAGCACAGTCTCTTCCATCTGCTCCTCTCTCTCTGCTACCCCCTCCTGCCTCCTCTTGCTTAAGCGTTCCATTAACCCTCTTGTACTTGAATATGCTAAACTGAGCCTTAGCTAAAACATAGCTTTTTGGTGACCATCTCTCCTCTCTTCTCCCTTCAGTAGTTGCATAAGAGTTCCTTTAACCCAAGAGATAAATGTCTTCACCTCGTGGTAAGATGTGGGGAATCTCCAATGCTTATTTTCTGCCTTATTAAACTCTCCTGTGTATCCCTTCCTCTTGGTGGCTACAAAGCAGAGTTCCTAAAGTACTTGTACTTGCTAAAAGTATATCTAGTATACCAAATATTATTTACCTCCATCTACTTCCTTCTTTTTTTAGACCATGTTAACAACTGGTGCAAGGAAAATAGTCTCAAATTAAATGTGAAAAAATGTAACATTGTTCATTTTGGTAAACAAAACAGTTTCACATATCATATAGGAAATGCACTCTTCCAATCAGACACTTTTGTAAGGGATCTGTGGACTCTCGATAATTCCTTATCATTGACCATCATGCCTCCACATTAGTATGGGAAGCCTTTTATCTGACCCATCTCATTTCCAAAGGGATCTCCACTAGATCCAAAGGAGTCTTAATTCACCTTTACTCATATCATATCAGACCCATTATTGAATATAACGCACCTTTTGGCGTGTATTCATCTAAACATATCAGACAACCTGAGATATCGCAGAAATTCAAAATTAAAAAGATCATCATCATCATCCCCTTTTTCCCATTTACATGGGGTCAGAGTATCGTATTAACTGTCGCCAATTCTCTCGATTCAGTGCCACTCTCCTGCCTTCTTCAACACTCATGCCTGACTGTCGCAAATCTTCTTTCACAGAATCCATCCACCTCTTTGCTGGACGCCCTCGCTTCCTCTTACCTTCTTCCTGTCTGTCCCAAATCTCCCTCACCAGATTGTCTTCTGCTTTTCTACACATGTGCCCAAACCATCGTAATCTGTTTTCTTTGATCTTTTCTGCAATTGGAGCTACTTTGGCTTCTGCTCTTATGTCCTCATTTCTTCGCCTGTCCCACAGTGTGCATCCTACCACCTTTCTCAGGCACTTCATTTCCATCACCTCTAGCTTCTTCAACTGTTCTGCCTTTAATACCCAGGTTTCTGTACCATACAGTAGTACTGGTCGCACCACTGTCTTGTACACCTTACTTCTCAGCTTCTTTGGCATTCTTCTGTCATATACTACACCTGATACTCTATGCCAGTTGGCTGCAGCCCCTCTGATTCTAGCTTTGACCTCTTCATTCAGACTACCACTCTCCTCAACCACCCCTCCCAGATACTTGAAGCTGTTTACCTGTTCCACTATCTTCCCATCTATCTCTATTCTCAGCTTCTTCTGATTTCCCCAATCTGCTGCCATTACCACTGTCTTATCTGTGCTTAGTTTCATCCCATTCAGATTTGCATTCCATTCTCATATCCTTTGCTGAAGTTCTAGATCAGAGTCTGCCTATACTGCCACATCGTCTGCATACAGCAGCTTTGTTGCTCTGACCACTCCAACCTGTTTGCTGATGTAGTCCATTAAAAAGATCAGTGGCCTCAAAAACCTTAGTTATCAGGAGAAACTGGCAGCTCTTTCTCTGTATTCCATTTCTTACAGACTCCTCTATGGAGATCTATGCCTAGCCTTTCATGCCAGGAAAGATCCAACCCTATTTGATTTCCTATTCCTTCACAGAACTAATTGTTCATCAAATACTTGGTTAAAAGAACTAAACCTCCATCAGCAGATAAATATGACAAGTTGGTGTGATACAGTCATATTCCAACATATCCCTCACCTCTGGAACAAGCTTCCACGTCATATCAAGCAGAGTAGCACCTTTGCTACCTTCAAGGTAAACCTAAATAATTGGATGGTCAGCCTCAAATTCTGTTCTGGTCTACCTTGTCTTGCCATCCTTGAGGCTAGAAGGACATTTTATGTAGGCCGACTGCCTAGTACTTACCTATGAACCTATGAGACTATAATCTCTAGTACAGCCTTCCGTACTCTTAAGTTAGGAAACAACCCCTTCTCATGGACACTGCCATGTGACATACACAAAACAAGACATTCCTTTTGTCATACATCCTCACTCCTAGTGTTGATGGATGCAATTTTAAAAATGTGAAAATCCCTCCTTTTAATCAGACTGCCTACAAGGAAGGGGACCATTAATATTGTAATCTTTAATGTTGCAGAGCCATAATCAAGTTTTACAGTTAAGCCATGTCTCCTTTTGAAACAGGTATTTAAAACTGAAAACTTAAAAGAGTTCATTTCTTTATTTATTTAACATTTGCATACCAGGAAAGTCTGACTTGGAACCAAGCCAATTTTCAGCGAGGTCTAAAGAGAAATGCTCCAGGTGCATGTCTTTGCAATGTAGGAGGAAATCAGAGCACCTGGAAGAAACCCACAGAAATGCAGGGAGGACATGCAGACAACGCACAGAAGACACCCCAGCTGAGAATTGAACTGGAAAACCTCTTGCTGTGAGGTGACAATGCAACCACTGGACCACTGTGTCATTCAACCCATCAACCAATTTTCCAAGAACAGGAGTCAGTCTCAAACACTTGAAGAAATGGTTACATATAAAGTTTACAGACATTAAAAAAAATATTAAATCACAATAATTCAGTATGCATCTTTGGGTACCTTGGTCAACCAAGCAATGAATTCTTCGCTTTCTTTTGATTTAATACTTTTGGGAACCTCCAAGGCCAGTTCTTGTCCTGCAGTCAGTTTGAGTCACCACTCTCTCTGGGACCTCACTGAGACCTCTGTTGCAATATGTCCATTTTGCCTTTCAATGAGGCATATTTCTTAAAAAGTGGAAACACCCCTGCAACTTCACCCTTCACAGATGGGACCTGCTGTTCATCTCTCCTGTGCCCATCTCCCTGTGCTAGGTTTGATTCTGCTGCATTATGGGTCCAGGAGGCCACTGCTAGGCTTGGTTCATGCAGACTATCAAAAGTGTTTGGCAAACAATGAAAACTATTTTTGAGTTGGCCAGGTACAGCAGTTTAAATCTGAGTGTCGTTTCTTTACATATCCCTTGGACAGGAAAAAAATACTGCTCTCTTATTTCTGGTGGCCTCTGAGTAATGCATATCCACATAAATCCTTGAGTTTCCCTCACTGATGATAAATCCCAGCTTCCATAAACAGGACAGGACCATTCCCTTTGTTGATGCATCACAAAAATAAACTAGTATCTGGCAAGGAATTCTGTCATTCCTTTGCCCCCTGGTGGCTGCTATGTAGTATGGTGTGTAGTGTCTATATCACGTTATCGAAGTTTTACAACTTCAAACGTTATGTGGTCGAACCAATATGTTCGAAGTTGTAAAACTTCAAAAACTTGAAAAAAAAAATAATAATAAATAAATTACCTGGCAGTTGTAAGCCCCCTGCACCCCCCACACCCCCCACTCTTTAAATATACCAACTGAGACTGCACTACAATGCAGTAAAGTGCGGAAAGGGAAGCTTTGCCTTTACTACACTGTAGTGTCATCTTGGAGTTGGTATATTTAAACAGTGGGAGGTGTGGGGGGTGCAGGGGGGCTTGGCCCCCTGCTTACAACCATCAGGTATGTTTTCTATTATTTTTATTTTTTTTAAGTTTTTGAAGTTTTACAACTTCAAACATATGGGTTTGACCATATAGTGTTCAAAGTTATAAAACTTCGACAATGTGATATAGACCCTGGTGTGTACGATGTGCCCTTTCCAGTTGCATTTCCCCCTTGTTTAACAGGGTCCACTGTTGCATTTAATTTCTCATGAATTGTAGGCAGTTATGACCTTCCACCCACCCTTTTATCCCAGTGAATCTGAGGTTTGTACACGTAGCTCTGTCTTTTTGATCATTAATTGTGGCATCTAGGAGATCCAAAAACATGATAAAAAAACAAACTAGGAACAAAAGTTGTGAAGCAAACTCCTAAGAACCAGAACCAATCGGAATATTCAACCACAAAACTTTAATAACAGTTAAGCAATTTTGTTAAAAAACTTCATCAGGACAGCATCATCAAACTGAAAAACACTACAATTTATACTCCTCTTGTTCAAAGTCACATGATATAATTAAAACATTAAAGTTGTACAAACCTAATTATGTGTAGCTCAGCTAAAACCATATTAACATTATAATAAGCAGTATAATGGGAAGTATAATAAATATAAAATTCACTTTCTGCCATAGTATATGGATTAAATAGCACAAATTAAAATCACTTAATGCCATAATGCATACGTTTTAATAAGGGGGTAATAAAACAACTATCATTTAATCCAGGGTGGTTGTAGGCATTTAGTAATATCTGCCATCTCAACTCACGCCTATCTAAATGTTCCTCTATTACCCACATTTGTAAATCTGTTTTAACTGTTCAATAATTAAAAAGTTAAAACTGTGATTTTCAAATCTTTCCAGATGTCTATAAAGTGCGTTTGTACATCTTTTATTCCTAATGCCTAAAACATGTTCATAAATTTGTCTCTTAAAGGGTCTACTAGTTTTTCCAACATAAAAAGCTGGACAGTGATTACATTCTACTAAATAAACCACATTAGATGTATTACATAAAAAACAACCCTTCACGTTATATTTCCTATTCCTTATGCAAAAATTATCTGTAGAATTAATGTAAGAGCATGAACAACAACAATCACATTTTTTCATACCAGAATGAGCTTTTTTGTCCAGGTTATAAAATTTCCTTTCCAATCTTGCCTTTAAATATCTATCCTTTTTATAGACCACTGTTGGTGTTGGACCCATTTTTTCCAACAAATCACCATTTTTCAGAAATAGGGACCAATTTTTACAAATACTCTTAAAAATTAAAGAACTATCTAGTTTAAATGTAGTAATAAAATTTAATGTATACTTATTTTCCATATTCACAGGGTCACCCCTATTTGTCATTTCCATCCCTTGCTGTCCCAACATAGGTACATATAAATCATTTTCTCTTTTTGAGATTACTTCCTGATATACCTTATCTAATAATTTCTTGGGGTATCCCCTATTATGAAACATATCCACTACTTTGTTGGCTTCTATAATAAAATATTCTTTGTCGGAAACCATTTTAGCAACATGTACCAACTGTCCCTTTACCACAGCCTTCTTTTGGCGTCAAGGGTGCCAGTTGGAATAGTGTAGATAAGTATTTGAAAAAGTGGGTTTTCTGTATAAGTTACAATAAAAGCAGAGGTTAATATAATCTTTCCCTACCTCAACATCTAGAAAATAAATTTTGTCTGTATGATATTGGGTGGAAAATCTTAAACAATCAACCGTATTATTCACATAGACCAAAAGTTTTTTTAGTTTTTCATTAAGTGATTTTAATTTGTGCTATTTATTCCCTATACTATGACAGACAGTGAATTTTATATTTATTATACTTCCCTTTATACTGCTTATTATAATGTTAATATGGTTTTAGCTGAGCTACACATAATTAGGTTTGTACAACTTTAATGTTTTAATTATATCATGTGACTTTGAACAAGAGGAGTATAAATTATAGGGCCGGATTCACGAAGGCTTGCACGGAGTCTTAGAGTAGACTGAGACTCCATGCAGCCAACATGTCCGCCGAGCGATCCAGGAACAGCCGGTAGGGGAGTGCAACTGAGATCTCTAAACTAGTCCTACATGGACTGGGCTAGGATATGCAAATTACCTCAATTGCAGGCGAAAGCTATGCAAATGAGGTAAATTTGCGATCCAGGAAACCCGAACCTGTCCGAGTAGGAGTAGTGTTACTTGCAGAAACGTACTCAGTTGAGCCGTGTTAGCTGGAAATAAAGCATGCATGTACAGGAGAAAGCATGCCAATGGCCAAAAATATGGTCATTGGCAATGGGAAGGGATGCAAATTAAAAATAAAATAACTTTTTTTTATCCTGATCTCTGGGGTTTAACCGTAGCACAGAGCCGCGCAAACGCGCTGCACCCTAAAAAGCAGAAAATTAATAATTAAGATCCACAAATGTGGATTTTATAGCTAAAAATAATTTACAATGCAAGGGAATGGCAGGCTGAAGACAACATGGCCACCGAGTTGAGGTTGCTAAGGGGGGAAGCTCAGTCTAAGAGATGTAACTAAGCATTAGTAGGCAATCCTATGCAAATGAGAGTTAGGATAGTGAATCGCAAGTTTATACAGCAAATGAGCACAGTCAGTGGAGTGTAGGAGTAGGATAAGGGGAGTAACAGAGTAGAAGATAGGTGACATCACGAGGGGGGTATGTATGAAAGGAGTGAAGCTCATTGGAGCAGAGTGTCATGTGTCAGCTTACATTCACATAATAGTGAAAGAGGTGTGTCAACAGGTAGGCCAGGTAAAGTCAAGAAATCGAAGGTGTATGCCGTGGATAACACCAAAGTTTCTTGCTGAGCATGCATGCACGTGTGTGCGTGCCAGTAAACCCGAGTAAGACAGTGTGCACGCGTGTAGGCTTGAGTAAGCATATGTAAGGCTGTGTAAACAGTTGTAAGCGTATTTGCACCGGTGTGCGCGCGTTTTAACAAGAATAAGCAAGTTTTAGTCCATGTAAGCATGTGTGCGCGCGTGTTGGCTGCTGTGCGCATGTTTGCACTTGTGTGTGCGGTGCCCCCCCCCCGAGGAAACAGAAAGGAAAAAGGAAGCACACCAAATAGTGGAAGTTACCAGGGAGTACTAGCAGAGGTAGCAGGTGAAAACAATCAGAACAGGCAATTACCCAGGCAGAACACTAGCCCAGCCCAGCACTTAAATCTCTGCAAACAACAGTCCATTATGTTTCTCTTAAGAGACACTGCAACACTGCAGTAAGCTAATAGAAGTGAAAACTGTAAAAGCCTCACTAAGACAAAAAATGTTAGGGGGTGCCATTGCTGTTATAAGGTGACATATGCAACATGCTGAGGGTGGTGATAATGCAAATGCTGCTGGACAACCCACAGTGAGGAGACGGAGAAGAGTGTACAGGCCCAGGGTTACCTACCAGGGGCTACATGAGCTGGAGATAGTGGAGTGCTATAGAGTGGACAGAGACCTCTTGCAGCAAATTGTTGAGCTGTGCAGGCCACGCCTCACACACAGAACCAACAGAGGGGAACCCATCCCAGTGGAAACTAAGGTATGTGTTGGCCTAAGAATATTAGCAACAGGTACCTTCCGGAGACCAACTGGTGATATGATGGGGATATCACAGGCATCAGCATCCAGGGTACTGCACCAGTTCCTGGATGCCATGTCAGCACATGTCGGTGATCATGTATATTTCCCCAATTCCAGTGAGGTATTGGCTAGCAATATGCATCTCTTCCAGCAAATAGCGGAATACCCTGAGGTAGTGGGTGCAATAGACTGCACGCACATACGCATCAAAGCACCAGCCGGTGAGCGGGGTAGGGTCTACTTCAACCGCAAGGGCTTCCCCTCCATCAACTGCCAGGTCGTGTGTGATGCCCAGGGCATAATACTGAATGTGTGTGCTGGCTGCCCTGGAAGCTACCATGATTCCCATATCTGGCATCTGACGCAGCTGTACCAGACATTTGCCAATGGGGACATCCCACATGGTCACCTAGTGGGGAATGCTGGTTATGCACTGGAGCCGTGGCTGATGACACCCATCAGAAATGCACACACAACTGAACAGGAATGCCATAATGAGGCACACGCACAAACACGAAATGTAATCGAGCGTGTGTTTGGGCTGCTCAAGTCACGGTTCCGGTGCCTGGACACATCTGGTGGAGCCTTGCAGTACTCACCAACTACATGTACCCAAATTGTCATGGTATGTGCTATGCTACATAATATGATCCTGCGAAAACAGCTGCAGCAGGACCAGCATAGACCTGGGCCAAACAGCCCCCCACCATTGCCAAGGCCATCACAGGCAGAGCGTGACTCGGAGGAGGAACAACCTGAGCCTGCCCCAGTAGGCAGAAGGAGGCCTGCCCAGTATGCTTTGGCCTTGACAAAGAGGCAATGCATAGCACATATACTGGCTCAGTAGGAACTCTGGAAATGATACCTCTCTCTGACCCGCACATATAGTAAAAGGGATGCCTACATTGACACTACCTGCTTTCAAACATGTATAGGGAGTGTAGTATGTGCATCCTACATAGGCAGCCCTGCATCAACACCTGAGGCATGCCTGCCATGTGATAAGCAATATAAAGCAGTGCTAAACAGCATTTACCATCATGAAGTATATGTAAACAAAATCGCACACACCAACTACTACAAATGTGGTCAATGTAGAGTAATATTGGCCAATGTCCAGCAATGATGGTTAATATTGAGCAATGTTGGTCAAGCTGGCTCTAGGTAGGGCATAGCTGAACAAAAGCCAACATGCTCATATTTGCTCTACTGGCCCCTAAGCAGTCTGACCTGCTCAGTATCAAAATATAAGTGGTGATGGGCCTCGAACCCAGGATACTGTGCACTATAGTCATAGTACTGAACTACTAAACCATGACAGTATTGCAGTGTTAGCCTGTATGAAGAAATGTCGATAAGTCTATGCAAAGTATTTCATGGAAACCCTGCAGGCACAGCATAATCCCTGTCGATTTATGACACAAAGGTGAGTCTTGCAGTAAGAATAGAACCTGACTTTCAACACACACAGTACAAATGTTAATATTGGACATGTAGACATACATCAACAAATGTAGTGGACCTCAGACAGCAACATACTGAAAGGTCACACTGGGCATGCTCACACACTTGAATACATGAGACAAATGTCAGGCAACAGAACACTGACAGTCTGACCTGGGCATGCACACACTTAGGCCATGTTGGAGTACAGCATTGGGCCACACATAGCAGGCAGTTGCATGTGTTAACCCAGGAACCTCTCACTACCCAGCAATCTGCCCTGTGCACACACTGATATGACAACAGACACGTAAATAATATAGTGGAACCCTGCCATAAGCAAATATGTTCTGCAGATACCTAAGCGGTTCATAGAAAGTGTGAAAGCAAAGATGATAAAAACCTCCAAACAGTATCAGAAAATAAACATTGTGCATCATGAAAATTATCATAGGATCAGAGGTTGATACTAGGCTATCTGCCTTAGGGCATGTACAAGCATAGCCAGAGTGTGTTTGGCTTCTGCAACCCAGTCTAATCAGAACACTGTGCCTCTGAATAGTAGGTCACACAATATAGCCCATTCATGTTGAGTGTATTGTGCCTCTGTCTAGCAGGGACCCAGAAGATATCCCATGGGTAAACATGTGATCACCCATCCACATGTCAAGATGTCACTTGTAGGTGGTCAAGTGGGTGGCTATGCCTATGCAAAACCGGGACTACACTCCGGAGTGAGTGGAGGCTTTCTGATAATAATCTGTCCCCCCAGCATGTCCTTTTAACATCAGTGCTGAGGTATATGTCCCTGGAGTGTGTAGCTTCAAGGGAGTCGGATATCCTGAGGTGGAGCATGTCCAGTAAGTATGGGTCAGATATTGCCTGCAACTACAGGTCCACAACACATCTGTGTAGGTGGTAAGTGACTGAGTATAGCTGGAGTTACTGTATCGGAACTGTGCAGGGCATCTATGTGAGTTCCTACATCTGCTCGATGAGTAACATTTGTGGCCATTACAGTTGCTGGAGGTGTCAGGTAAGGTACATCCCAAATGTGGCATAGTAACCAAGCATGGCCGTGAAGAGTATAGGGGCACAATGACCACACGTGATCAACATGTGAAACCATGTGGGATATGGTGGGCTATGTAGACGTACTGTCTAACCACTATGGCAATAGGATTGTCAAAGGCGAGAGTACGAACAGGTTGTGTCCCCAAAACCGTAACAACCACTACTGTATGTAATGGATTACAACCTATGTGGTAATGTGTGGGCATTTTGTCATCCTCAAAGGGGATGACTATGCAACTAATGGCATGTAGCCATGGGCCATGGCTCAGGCACCATTCAACCTATCTCTGTGAGACCCTGTATGAGTATGCATGTGCTAACAGGACAGCTGATTATGGCACCCAGTTTGCAGTCATCTGCGAACATGGACAGCCATAACCCTCCTGTGATAGCCTGTACATCACACAAATATATACTGAACAAGAGAGGTCCCAGGACTGAGCCTTGTGGGATGCCATGTGTAATTGGTGTATAGTCAGACATGGCACCTGCAACACTGAGCATGTGGGTGCTATCCCTGATCCAGGTAGCAATCCATCGTGTCAGGTATGTGTCGATATTGATGCTGGGGAGCCTATGCATGATGGCCGAGTGGGGTATTGTGTTGAAGGGTTGTGCAAGGTCCAGGCAGGCTGTGTGGACAACCGTCCCAACACTGATGGACCTGGTAACTGTTGAAAGAATATGAACAGGTCCAACAGGCAAGATCTGCCCAAAACAATGCTGTAATGTGTAGGACCCAGTGTCTGTAGGTTTCCCATGTCTATGTGCATGAGTCCCATTACAATACACCCCATAGCTTTGCAGAACAGGCTAATTAGCCTTTTAGGCCGATATTGCCTGTGGTCTGTTGTGGCAGTATTCAGTGGAGCGGGACCACTATTGCTGTACGCCATTCCGTGGGTACATATGCTGCAGTAACTCTTATGTTAAACAGTGATGTAATGTGAGTGTTATGTCTGTCATGAAGGCTGTGTACGACACAGACTGGGACACCGTCTGGTCCCATTGATGCTGTGTTGTCTGCTGTGGGGAGGGCAGTACTCACCTGTTTACTCGTGATGTCAGGGAGGTTACACTCTGTTGGTATGGACAGTACCACCTTAGGGGGGATGTGGGGGACACATCTGCACTGAACCTGTTTGCCAGGATGATGGCAATGTCAGTGGGTTCAGGGTATGTTTAGTCAGTATGCAGTAACACACAGCATATCAGTGAGTGTCCAGCCAGGTACCTGACTCGACTGAAGAAGGCCTTGTGAGTGTCCGACGTGTCTGTTGCAATTGTCCGTTAGAAGCGTGCCTGACATAATTACCCAAGTGATTGTAGCTGTCTGCTAGTACAGATCACAGATGCCTTCCCTGTCTGGGATTGTGCTCTATCATGTATTAGCTTCCTCCATTTGTTGTAAAGCATATGAATGGCTGGGGTCTACCACACAGGTCCACTGCCATTGCAGGAATGAGTCCAGTTGTTATTTTGGATGTAACAATCCATGCAGTCCACTAGGTGTCCATAGAATGTGTATGTAAAGGATACAGCAGTCTGAGCCATACTTACCACTGACCCAGGGTCTCTGAAGGATACCACCGTGGTTTGGAGGAGTGTGACGTTTTCCTATGGGAAGTTCACCAACATTACCCAGGAAGGGTGTGGGGACGGGATAAGGATGTCCAGTGAGATAAAGTATGTTCTGCCCTTAGCAATGAGGGGTATATCGCAAGTGTGGAACATAGAGCCCCCATGTCAGTGATGATCATGTCCGATATGTTGTCCCCTCGTGTGGGTGTGGTGACCGGTTGTGCCATAGCATATGAGTGTAGAAATAGTAGCAACTGTTGGTCGAGGGTGTTGTGGCCTGAGTACTATCCACAGTCAATGTGTGGGTATTTGACGTCACTCAATATAATGGTGTTTGGTTAGACCTTCATATTGTCCAATGTTCCCAGGAAAGCTGAGTGGGGTTGCTGAGTTGGGGAGTGTGGTCTGCAGCAGGCAACAAACCAAAAGGCCGATTTGCACAATGTTAGGTGCATATGTATGGTCTGTGATGCTTTGTGCAGTGCTACCAACGCGGAGGTATGTGTATCTGTGATGTATATGGATACACCCCCTATTTGTGTTGACCATTCTGAGTTATGTGGTCAGAAAGCATGGTACAAAATACAACCTGGTAGTGCTGGTGTGCATGTGGGAGCCTGAACCATGTGTCTGTTAGTGCACAGATATATTGCTATCCTCCATACTGAGGAGATTCCTGAGTGGGCGCAATTTGAGGGTAATACATCTGGTGTTGAGCAGCATTACCCTCAGTGTCGTGTACTCTGTAATGTCTATGGAGGTGGTTCTGTCCTTTGAGCCCCGCTTAAATAAGGCACTATGGTGGCAGCAAGTGCCCTAGCCAGTATTCAAAAGTCCAAGGGTGACAGGTGCAAGCTGTCCATAGAGAAGCTATGTGGCATGTCGAGCATGTCACCCCAGGGTGACAGACACTGTATCCCCTTTGAATAACACCAATATGTTAGCCAACTGTTAAATGTGATCAGTGTGTTGGTATACTGTGACATCATACTTGGTGAGTGTAAGATGCTAGACAAGGTCAGGGTAATACTGGGCTGGGCTACATGATCACAGAGTTCCTCTATGTTTCATGTCATGTGGTCCAGGGAGGAACGTCTGAGGTTGTACGCACCAGCTTGGACAATGATGGAGCCAGTCCTGGACTTGCTTTGGAGTGACCTGAGTGCATGTGTTATGTGGCGGATCCTGGCACCTGAGAGACAGCTCAAAGTGACTATTCTCTTGTTTGGCCTGGTGAGTGGGACGACAGTGTGTTTGACATTAAGTGTCACCTATAACAAGTGTATCAGGTGTGTTTAGCCCAAAGGGCAGTGACTGTGTGGCACACTGACATTGTGAACTGTGTGACATGTGGGCATTGTAGTGGGGTAGCAGTTGTATGTGTGTCTGCTGTGGAGGTCTCTGCTGCTTAGGCTGAGTGTATGTAGAGCCTCCGAATATGTGTGTGTGTGTGATAATTTGGTTTGTGTGCTGTCACTATCAGTGTATGTGAGACTGATATGTGGTGTGTGTGGTCACCCTCACCACCTGATAGACTATGCCAGTCATGGGTCGAGAGAGCTCAGCATCCTGTATGTCAATATTGTTACATCTCCCACATATATGTGAGTGTGATGTGAGGAGGAGAGGGTTGTCTGTGTACATGAGGCAGATGTGACACTGTGTCATAACCACAATATTCACAAGCTGGACTACAGAGTACACATTAAACCGACCCCTGGACATGCCAGTGTATTATGATGACATACTCTGTAGCCTGAGCACAAAGGATCAGTAGGGTGTTAAGTGTGTAAAAGAGTATAACCGGGATTAGTGCTCAGGTTTGTTGGTGTTTTGTAAAGAGTAGCTGAGAAGGAGTCCAGACTGAGAATCATGACATGTCCTTCAGCTATGTAATAAATAATAATGTACACGCATATATGTGCTGAGTCAGGGACAACTGTACCTTACTGACATTGCCAACATCCTATCAGACAGGCCCATGTATACATACCCACCTCCCACAGACGATAGTCCCTGACATCATACCAGGAGATATCACGTGTAGAATGGCTGAACAGCTTCCCCCAAAGCCAAAAGCATGGCAGCAATTGGATTACATTGTTTCCCAATATGTGTCATGCATGCACTACAGAACAAATAGACCCTGCACCTGAACAATCTGTTGAGCCTCACCCACTCCACAGGACCTGGAACCATCGAATGTGTTACAGCAACATAAGGCACTCCCCACATGTGTGGGTGCACAACACACCATGGGAAGTATAGTTCAGTAAGCCTATAAAGTCTGATCTGCAAGGCCATGGAGTGCATCATGGCAGACATGATAAACAGAGCTACTGGAAACCGACAAACACACAACCCTACCAACTGTGGTATATTCATGTGCAGATCATGGTTCCCAAACATGCTACATCGTCTGCAAGGCAGCCACCCAGGACATACATCATGGAACAGAGCTACACATGTCCCACATAGACTTTGAACAGCTCTTCATCAGCATCACAGACACATGTCGTATCCACAAAATCAACAATCTGTGCATAGATATGTGTTGACATATGAAGGGATGTCAGTATGTCCACAGATAGATCACACAAGGTGAGACTCATGGGGTCCTGTACAAGCTGTTGATACCCGCCAACCTACATGGATCATTCCTGGGATTGTAAAACAATGTGTACACACATTACCATGTCCAGTCTGATGATTTCATCATCCTACAAATATACCAGGAGAACAGAAATCACCCAGTAAAGCATATAGCGTGCCGTGTTAATGCGTATCTCTCTAGTATCATAACATAGTTAGGTAGGGGTTTGAGTCCTGCAAACACCAAGTGTGTGGCGGGGTGTGTGTATGTGTGTGGTTTCCTTTGAGAGGAGTAGCCTTTTTGGAGACTGGGAAAACACATTAAAAGAGGTACATCCCTCTTTGGAAAGTCTGATGATGTCAGCATCCTACAAATATTCAAGGAGAACATAAACCACCCAGTAATGCATATAGCGCGCCGTGTTAATGCGTATATCTCTAGTATCATAACATAGTTAGGTAGGGGTTTGAGTCCTGCAAACGCCAAGTGTGTGTGTGTGTGTGTGTGTGTGTGTGTGTGTGTGTGTGTGTGTGTGTGTGTGCCACAGGTGGTCAATGCAGTGTGGGTTTTGCTTTTACTATGGTATGACATATCTTTTAAACAGTATGTGCACTGCACACATCGGGTATCTGCGTGTCAAATAAATATGTGTACATGTGACCTCAATCAGTACATAGGTGTGAAGCCTGCATACAACATGAATACATTTGTAACCTTCGACAGATTGTGCCGCTGCTTCACAAATCATAGGTCACATATGTATGTCTGTGTCAAGCCCGGCCAGTGTAGTGATCCGTGGCCAAGGACATCTCTGCCACACACACCCATGACACGTACTATACAGTACTGTGAGTGAGGGTAATTGCAGGTGTATATGTCAGACATGTTCATACAGAACAACGACTGGCAATAATGGACAGTCATTATAGGTGTACACCAGCCCTGTGGATATGCATGCAGGCCCCTAATGTGTTATGTGAAACACAGAGGGACCCCACAATACCTATGGGTATGTGGATACCCAGGGACAGATGACATAACACGTGTCTGTCTGTACACATTGGTACCCAACATACACGTTGAGGGCTACCACCTATGTGGTACTGCCGGGATAGTATGTATAGTAAAAGTGGATGAATATGCCATAGACGGCTTACTGCTATACAGCATGTATTGGACAACAGGTATCTGTCTGTATGATACCCTTGTGTAGGATATGCGTCCCATCCAGGGAATGCAGTGTAGGTCAATGCATGCATTTCCAGATGTTGATGGACATATCCCTAGTGTATTTGCATGTACCTAAGAGGGCTATATGCCACACAGGTGTGGTCCCAGGAACGTGTGGTGGTCAATACCACTGGTTACTGTTATTGTACAGTACTGGAAGGATCCAACTGTTACTGAGCTCCCTACAACTGTGAGTCATTTGTCAGGACATCTAATGATTGGTTATAGTCATGCTGTTGAGATGGTGTATACTACCAGACTGCAGATCATTGACAGATATCAACAGTAACACCCACAGCATAGTGCCAACCCATGTCATACACACGTGTACCCATGTTAGTACATATCTGTAGTAGAATGCATACTGGCCATCGAAAGATACCATGAGATGTTAATGTGTAGAACAGGGTATGTCGCACATCCCATGTGTCCACTATGCACGTACATGCAGACAATGTGCACACACCATGTTCACAGATGTCTAAAAACACTACCACTAGACATGGCAGTGTCACACTTCAATACAACATTCTTAAAACTACTTGACTCACAAGCTCCCTTAAGGACAAAGAGAGTAAAAACAAAATCAGCCCCCTGGCTCTCTAAACATACTCTTGCTATGATGAGACATAGAGATAAAGTCTGGGCACGCTACCAGAAACTTAAGACAGATCTGCTCCTTAACGAATATAAAATGCTTCGAAATAAAGTAAAGAAACTGATCACTTCTGATCGACAAAACTATTTCTCTACACTCCAAAACCATAACATAAACAACCCTCAGAAATTCTGGAAAGGGATCTCTAGTCTCCTTCATCCTAGTACACCAGCTACTCCCACCCCTGACTCAAATGCCTCTGAACTTGATCTGGCCACCCAATTTAACTCATTTTTTATTGACTCTATTTCCAAATTGACCTCTTCATTCTCCAACCCCACCATATTCTCTAACACCCCCTCACCCCCCCACACTCTATCTTTCTCCACTTCTTCTTCCTCCTTCCCATCCTCTAACTCCTCTACCTCTTCTACTACCCAACCTTTACCCCAAGCACCTCCACCTTCCAACTCTCCCAACTCCACTATCCTCTCATTAAATCCCATGCCTACATCTACTATAAAGAAACTCCTTCTGAAATTGAAACCATGTACCAACGCCACTGATAATATCCCTTCCTACTTTCTTAGCATAGCTGCTGAAACACTTGCATATCCCATTAGCATCTTAATTAACTCCCTCAAAGAATGCACAGTTCCCCAAATTTGGAAACAGGCATATATTATTCCCTCCACAAAGGGCAACAACAACAACGCCACTAACTTCCGTCCTATAGCCATTCTGTCCCCATTTCTAAAATCCTAGAAAAATGTGTCCATCTTCAACTTCTCCCTCATCTCCTAGAAAATCATCTTATAACTCCCACACAGCACGGCTTCAGACCTAATCACAGCACTATGACTGCCCTCCTCTCCTTCCTTGAAACAGTAAATAGAGCTCGTGATTCTGGCCTGTATGTTTCTACCTTACTTCTCGACCTTTCCAAAGCCTTTGACACCATCTCACACAGCCTGCTCTTAACTAAACTCTCAGAACTTAACATTTCTTCCTCCTCCCTACACTGGTTCTCTAGTTACCTATCCAACCGAACTCAAGGAGTAAAATGGAAAAAAAGCTACCTCCTCATTCCTTAATACCCCCACAGGTGTTCCACAAGGCTCCATTCTAGGTCCCATTCTCTTCAACATATTTATAAATGACTTCCACAAATCAATCCCATTCTCTAACATCATCCAATATGCAGACGATTCAACTATCATCTGCTCATCCACCTCTATCACCACACTTCAAAAACTAACTCAAGATGCTTTCTCTACAACAGAGCAATGGATGTTAAATAATCACCTAGCTCTCAACGCCTCCAAGACCAAGCTTATGATATTTACTCCTTCTAAAACTACTTCTCTCAATATGAATACATTTTCAATCAGTAGCCAAAATAACTCACCCCTAGAAATGGTTTCAGAGACCAAGCTACTTGGGGTACTAATTGACAACCAACTTAAATTTACCTCTCACTTACAAAAATATCAAAAACCCATCAAAACTTGGCATGCTTTATAGACAAAATGCCTACCTTACCTCTGCTACTAAAATAACTCTCAACTTCCTTCCTTATCCCTCCTTCTATGGCGCCCCACTCCTAACTAATCTTCAGGCCTCTCTCAAAAACAACTTTCCTCTTGCTACAACAAAATTGCAAAATTCGCCACCAGCCACAAGTCTTCCACCCACCACTGTCTTTCCCTCCAGAAACTAAAATGGCTAGAACTTCCCAATCAATTAACTTACACTCAACTAACTCTAGCCCATAAGCTTATTCTCAACCCCTCCCTCTGTCCTTCCCTCTCTACTGCCTTTAAAATGCACCTACCCAATAGAGTATTAAGATCAAACAATCAAAACCTACTCAAAGTCCATAAACCTATACATCCCCCAGGCAAAAACCTTCTATCCTTCAACCTAGCTCGCCTCTGGAACTCCCTTCCTCCACTCATCCGCACCACCTCTAATCACTCTGCTTTCAAAAAATCTCTTTATACACATCTAGCTTCTCAGTGGGAATGCTCCTGCTCCCACCCTACATAACCTACTCTACTCCTTCTCACACCCCTCCCTGCTCTGCTCACACCTTTAATATACCCTGAAAATTCAATAGAATTTATTAAACAAGTCCTTATGTTTCTTCCTCCCCCACTATATTATGTCTTTGTATCTCCTCTTCCTTTTAGTAACTATGTTTTCCTAACTTTTCTGTATAAATGGAAATTTTTGCTGTGCTGAATAGTTAATATGTTTTTCTGCACAATGTATTTAACTGTATACCTGCTGTACTATTTGATATTGTCTTTTTTTTACTATATGTTGTACCTATTATGTAACTTAGAATGTATTTTGGAGCTTTTCTCCCCAGGACTCCATTGAAAACGGGTTCATTTGGCCCAATGGACTATCCTGGTAAACCAACTGCAATAAATAAATAAATAAATAAATGTACACCTGCTAATTTGTAATGCACACATCACACACGTACTGTCCACTCACTAACACATGCGGGCAACACTGTACACTTCAGCCAAGTGGCACATGGGTGGACAGTACATACTCAGGACTAATACTGGTGTAAACAATGCTACAATGACTATCACAGCTGTGATGCATAATGCCTGCTCAGGTATACCTACAAGGATATCATTACACTTTCCTGTTGTCAGCTTGCTACTATTGCTACACTGCTATAATGTCACTCTGTGCATCAGAACCATCTTAGCCTGTTCCTGCATCAATGTTACAGATGACAGGAGGTGGCACAGGTGTCATCATATGCACAGGGTGTGTTGTAGGTTTGCCAGAGCCCGACATTGACCCATCCAATCGGCATGTCTGTGTGTGTGTGTGTGTGTGTGTGAGGGACAACAGTACTGCATGGGCCAATGTTGATGTAATGTGTGTGTGCATGTGAGAGCCCTAGTTGTATGGTAAATGTGTGTGTGCCTGCATGCACACAACTCCACCATGTGGCTGCCATATACGGGCGGTTGTGGGATAGCCACAGACTGTACCTGCTAGGCCGTACAGATCACTGTCTCCGGCCATGGTACCTGTGCCTAGCAGGTTTGCTACGGGCAGTATCGGGTACCAACCCTGACTGGGTGCTGTCATCAGAAGCAGAGGTATGATGACTGGACCCATGTCCCTGCTGGGAAGGGCCAGTGCCACGTGCACGTGATCTAGTAGGATGGTCAATGGACAGGCCAGCCCCAGCATTGCTAGGGCTGATACTGCCACTACTGGAGCGGCTGTGATCCGTGGTCCATCTGCGACGACTGCCAGCTGATGCTGTTGCTGGCATGTGTCTGCGGCGGCTTCTCATCCATTCCGCACGGTCCTGGCTCATGGCTAACACATCATGGAGGACATCTAATGTCTCTCTCCAATGGCTATCAATGACCTCGGTGTAATTCCGGATGGCACCGGCAAGGTCACGGATGCTGTCATTGATAGCAGTGTAATGGGCCCTCTGCGCCCTTAGTCCCTGTCGGGTGTACCGTTCCATACGTGCCTGTGCCTGCATTACAGCCTGGAACATACTGAAGGTTGTAATACCTCTGGGGGCACGTCTGTCAAGGGCAGTATGACCAGTGGTGCTCCCCCGAGAACCCCTGGACATCCGCCTATGTGGTACCATTCCAGTAATCCGGCTATGGCTGCTGTGAGGGGATGCATGTGCCATAGGTACCACACTCTCCTGGTTAGTGGCAACTGTATGCTGTCCCTCAGCTAAGGCCATTGGTGATGAGGGATGTATTGGCAGTATGAGTGTGCGCACAGATGGGGTTGACCGCTGTGTAGTGCCGATTGGTGGACCAATGACAGACCCTGTCAGACCTTCCTGTGCCACAATACATGTCTCATCATCTTCACTATTAGTGGCGGTGACATCAGGTTCCCTGCTGCATTCAGCCACCCCTAACTCAGTATCTGTGGAAGGAAGACAGGAAACACACTTTACAATCTGTACGTGATGTTAGCACACATGAACACATGCACACATGCACATAAATACACTGCTCACCACAGCACATACACACACCAGCAATCCAACACATACACAATAGTGGGTGATGGTGGGTGACAGTATCACAAGGCAAACAGTCACCACACACGTGTCAACATGCAGAATATGTGTTGCTCAAGACCATGCAGTGCAAGTGTAGACAGCCCTATCTAATGACATTATACATGGCTTTGATGCATGTGTATAGTTGTTCAGTGATTGGATACACCCTGGAACAGAGTGTGTACATGGACACAACATTGCTGTGCAAGTATTATCTGCTCTGCAATGTCATGTGCGCCATCACTCAATGGTATACATACCATGGCTGCATGTGTTATCTGTGTGACACATAGATTTCCATGTCTGATGACAGTGTATGTGTCCATAGCACATAATAGTGGGCACAGGTGTAGCAAATGCATGCAATGTACAGACATGGGATGAGTGGTGCATGTAGACATGAAGGAATCCTAATGCTCGACATGGACATTGTACAGTGGTTATGGTGAGTGTGGGACATATTGCAGATATGTCAGTGCCAGCCACGACATGGCATGCTACACGACTGCAACATTAAACACCACACATACCCAATGTGTGTCATGTGACCTATACACCCAATAGCATTCCAGGACATATATGTGACTCTTTGTACAGAAGGTGACTGATGTGCAGAATGTGTATACTTGCATATGTAAGCACACACACAACATGCTATGCATGGTGTGTATAGGTGCTTGCACACACAGAACAATGAGGTGCACAGCAAAGACTGCTATGTGTAGTACTGTGGTCACTGTAACCGGATGGGGTGTAGTACCATGTGCCATCATCATCATCATGCATCTTGTGGTCACTCACAGCTACTACTGTGTGACAGACCACAGCCTAGCATGCTGTACCTGAAATGCAGTGCCGTGGATATGTTCACTATTACACAGCCACTTTGTACATGGGTGTATGAGGTGTCAAGTAGGGAACATTGCCTTACATGACTGTGTTATGTGTTGAAGAGTGTTGCACAGCCCCATGATAGGCCTCTACCCCCGAGGTATGTCATGTGTGTATGGATGACATGTGGGATACTGAAGTGTGACCTTACAGCGGGTGTGTGGTTACGCCATATGTAGCATGACTTTGTGTACTGCATGTGATAAAAGTGTAATGTTGTGTACAGGTGTTGCAACTATGCCTATCCAATGTGCAATATGGGGTTGCCACAACTGTGTGTCATGCTCTGTGTATTGCATGTCATTGAGGCAGCTACTGACATTACTGAGCTGTGCAACGTCTCACAGCAAACATGCACGGCATGCATTATGCGTAGGTGTGTTACGTGTACATGACCTACACCTCACCTATGACATGCATATTTCATTACCAACATTGCAGGTATAACACACTCACCAGCATGGATCGGCTGCCCTGCCGTCACACCAGCGGGACCTACGAGAATATGAGAGGGTTCGTCCATGGCCACAACTGTGGCATTGCTACAGTGGGTATGCTAAACTGCAGTACAACAGTCAACAGTCACAGGTGTAGGGATATTATTCAAACTATCCGTATTGCACAACACTAGATAGCTGAACACTGCTATACACACAGTACACATCTCACGTGCACATAATCTAACAATACAGTTAACTGTAGTCTACAGATTGGGCATGTTATCTGCTTGCTCCAGGTGAATGTGCTGGGTGGCTCTGGCCTCCATTACAACACGTCAGTGGTTGATGTAGCTGTTGTCCAAGAGCCACCATGCTTAGGAGCAGCTCCTCCGCTCTGGAGAGGGGGGGGAATGAATGGCCACCCCTCCACCTGTGGCAAGCTGCTGTCTTTGGATACCAGATGCACTCCACCGGACTTGTCTAATTAAATCACTGCCATGATGGCGTACCTGCTCATATGTCCAGTTATGCATGCCTATGTCATTTACCCGACTAACAAGTTCCTGCCACAGTGCAGTCCGCTCCTGCTGGTGCTGGCTGCTTCTGGAGAAGAGCATTGTGTACCGCTGCAATAGGCTGTCGAGTATCACCTCTTCCTCATCCGCTGTATACGCTGGGTTGCGGTGGTGGGCCACCTGGATGAAAAAGATATGAACAATATGTGTGAGTGTCCTGTGTCACACTTTACACCTTTACCCACAGATATCACTTTACTGCCATATATACCATCCTATTGTCTATCAGAGGTTGCACACGTTCAATACCACTTATTGGTTCTCAGGCCACAACTAACTAACACTGCCTGGCAGACTCTATATATCACACCACTATACAACAGTACCCGACACACTGTTTGTGACACATTGCACAACCTCAAGACAGGGATGTATATCACACTGATGCACAAACAGAGATGTCATCCATTGCAATGGATGTATAGTACAGGTACAGTAGTACCAATCAACCACCCTAGTCATTGATGCCATAGCCCTGCCTAACAGATGTGTCCAGTTGTTACTATAGGTGGCATACTGCTGTAACAGACTATATATGTTGCTGTATACACACATTTACCCTGTAACACACATATGATTGCAGCCATTATACAGGCATAATCACACACACATCAGGCAAACATACAATGCACCACCGTATGCCAACACAGATGAGCATTACCTGTGTACCATACGGTACTGTGTGCCACTACTTACACACCCTTATGTCTGCATTCTGTCCTCTGTGGACACTACAGGAAACACACATGACAGTGTTTCCAAGCAATGTGAACACACACCATACTGTGCTGTTTAGGCCTACAGCTTCAGGTAGTACTACAGTTCATATTGGTGATGGATTCACCAGCTGTACCACTCACTAAGCATACATGTATTGCTTTAGCCTACAATGAGACACCACATTCGTCAACGGAGAACTACATCACATCATCTGCCGTACTACGTCTGCCTAACAGTACATTACACATCAGTTGCTGTCCTCACAGCTAGGATAGGCACTACCATGTCAGATACAACATCACACTAAGCTATCACACCTTTACAGACCTTGCACACATTCAGCGTTACACTTATGCAACCTCACATAGCAGCAATTGCATTAAGTACATGTGTGAGTGCATAGTGTCATAGGTAGGTAATATGCTATTGGCCCTAGGGCCTACAGCAGCCTAGCCATATGCTACCCTGGCCTTTGACACACGTACTTTGATTTCACTTGCCCCTGCCAACCTGAACCACAGAGGTGTTTCCTGGGGTGTATTACCAATCTCCCACACAATCATCAGGGGTATTTATAACAACTGCTAAGGAGGAGCCTTGTTTGCTATTGCTATGTGGTCTATTCCAGTGTATGGCATATCTCTGAGATGGGAAGCTATCCCTCCAGCATGTGCTGTTTAGTGAGCTGACAAGGTTTAGGGCCCTAGAGCGTGTATCCCGGAGGGATTGTGATATGTTGCCATGGTGGTTGTCACCCAGCTATGGGTGTGACATACCTCTGTATGTCTGGCAGAAGTCACCTCTGTGTGGCCAGTATGCAATACAGTGTACTTGTGGTTTTTTGAGTCAGTCTGCATAGGGCATCTGTTTGCCGCCAGTATTACCCTCTGGGGGGTCTTTCTGTGGCCTGTTCACCTGGTGTAGTTGTCATGTGAAGTACATACCACACAGGGCATTGTGATGAGTAGAGGGGAACTCTACCCTATACTTCCATAGCTGACACACCTGTTGTCATGACACATACCACACAGACAGATTACAGGTGTAGTGTGGCACTGTCTTCATCAAAGCGGAGGCTACTGTCCACCTGTGTCCCGTGTTCCCTTATCACACCTTCACTGTTAGGTAGATCTCTACCTATGTGGTAGTTAATGGTTACACTGTTTTGGGAAGGTGGAATGGCACTGCAGTATCAACAACTGTCTACAGTCCATGCCTTGGTCACCACACACCTGTTGCGGTATATATGAACCTGTGTCTCTCTGTCTCTCACTTTATATGTATGTATATATATATATCTGTATATGTAGATATATATATATATATATATATATATATATATATATATATATATATATATATATATAATATACATGCATATCTATACACATACATGTACACATCCATTGCTGTACACATGGATGTACATATAGGCACATGTACAGTCCACCTTTCATGGTGGGGATATCACTTAGGCGACAGTTGTGGGATGTACAGGTATGTGATTAAATTGCACAGTGTTGTGCAGAATGCATGTGGGTGTCCTCAGCCCTTGTAGCATTAGCAGGCCTCACTAGCTGTAACACAGCAGATCTGACAAATCTGTCCCACAGCATTTAACCACCACATGACATATATCAACACTACCATAGCTGGCCTTAGGCATAGGCCAATTGGGCGGCCGCCTAGGGCGCCGCTCTAGCAGGGGTGCTTTCCCACTATTTATGTGGTGTAGTAAGACAAGGATGAGGGCACCAGGAAGTGTGGTAGGGGGTGCCGTGGAGCCCTTTTGCCTAGGTCATCAGTTGACCTACGGCCACTCCTGCGCAATGCATGCTGTTTTCTAAGCCACACACTATGACCTACATGGATATATGCATATATCAACCTTTACTGACAGATATCTGTCCACCCTTCACTAACAGTTGCAGTATGTCCCTTGCCCTATGCAAATGTGCAGATACAGATAGATACATACTGCTGCCACACATGGACGATTTGCAGTGTGTAGAGTACTCATCAGGAACATCTACAACATGCCAACGCATACATGTGAGTTACATACCTTACCTTAGTATTTCCCTGCTCCGTGTGTTGCGGTTTTGTAGTTTTTTTTTTTTTATTGGTGTTTTTTTTTTGGTTTTCACCCTCTATTAAACTTTCTGTCTCTGTTTCTCACTCTGTTCTGTCCTGTCTCTGTCTCAGTCTGTGTCCATGTCTCTCTCTCTCTCTCTCTCTCTATCTCACAGCACCTGCAATGATATAATTGCATGTGTGGACTTGTGCATGTGACAGCCTCTGCACCAACTGCTGCAAACCATTCAGTAATTGCATGTAGCCTGCTGTTTGGTGATTGCATTACTCACTTTGATTGCAGCCCACTGCTATAAAATGCTAGGTTAGGTAGGCATAGCCCTTTCAGATTTCCAAGGTGGGGCCCATGCTTGTTTGCTCTGGAAACCGTTGTGTCAGTCTGAAGGTTGGTATATGTCTCTTATCTGATGCTAGGGTTGTAGCCAGTTATATGCATGTTGTACTCAAACCTGAATGTTGCTGCTTCCAGTACACACATCTCAGTGTAGACATGTACGCACCCCCTCCAAATGCTAACACAGGATTCATGGGAATATGTACTTTTTTCTCACTTACACAATTAACTGCCATACAAATGTGGTTATTGCACTGTATTCCTGTGGCCAGTATTAATCCTGGTCTGATACTGTGTGGTGTTTGTAAGGTGCTACTGTAACATTATTCCCTGCTAGGATGGCTAGTTCTCCTTTCACAGTCATGTCATGCAATTCCACAACCACTGCTGGTAAAGACCCACAGAAAAGGATTTGTGTTATATCATTCCTAATTTCCATTTACTTTCCCTCATTATAATGCATGATATATTTATTTCAGAACCACGTTATTTGTATATCTGTTCTGGCTTAGTGGTAATTCATGCAGTCTATTGTGTCAATGGTCTGGGGTTCGAGACTGGCAGAGATTTTTTCTTTTGCTGCTCAGCAGAACAAGGGCCCTGCCATAGAGTGACTAAGGCACTTTTAAGCGGGTTTGCGCGATGCTTAGCTAAGCGTACACATGCGCACACTCGCTTAATCCCGCTTACTACTGCTTAAAAGTGCTTACTCCCGCTAACCCCCGTGCTAATTTCTTTTAAAGAAAAGAAAATGGGGAGATAGGAAAGTGATGAAAAAGGGGGCACAAAGAGGGACACACAGTAGGTAAACAAGCTTGGGATGTGCAGGACGGGTGTAGGGAAGATCCATAGCTGCCCATTTCTTTAACAGCAACAGCTGTGCATATGCAATGAATTTGGAATGAAATTTGAAACCTTCCATCCCTGGGAGAGGGGTAAGGACAACAAAGTATGTTGTACTGCCAATTCTAATTATCAGCTTACATGTTTGTCCGATGGACATGTGTGCAAAATGGGCAGCTATGTATGGGGCGTAATTTTTTTGTGGGTACAGATTGCCCTTTTTTTTTTCAGGTGAGAGTGGGAAGTGAGGTAGAGGAAGTAGGTATGTCCGGGGAGGTAGGTTGGGAAGGTAAACAGACAAGACAGACAAGACGCATACAGGGGTTGTGTATGACAAATGGGGTGGGTGAACACAATTGACGGGGTCGGATGTTTGGAAATTGCAAGCCCATGAGCCCACAGATGGTAACAGTGGAACTGAGATCCCCACCCATGGGCAGTCACCACTGAACCTTCACAGCCCTGAGGGTGGCTGTGCTGGGGGCTGCGTAGGACGGGCAGGCTCACTCATCAGACGCGCCACTCTCGCCTCAAGCTGGCATAGGGGATCAACGACTGAATGCCAGATCTCCCTATGCACCACAGCCCAGACCCTTCGAAGGGTGACAGGTGGCCCTTCTCCGCCCACGCTTGCACGGGGAGGACGAGCTCCATCCCCTGCAGTGCTTCCACCCGAAGGTGGCACAGGACCAATGGAGGAGGGGAGCCCGGGCTGGCCACTGGACCTGCTGGTGCCAGGTGCACTCACCGGCTGAGGAGGGACAGGTGGGTCCGCTGGGACCGGCCTTCCCATATGTTCTGTGATTAGGTGTGTCTAATTACAACATAAGCAAAACAGCATTCCAGATTAGTTGTAACAGCATGCAATAATATTCCCATTAACCCAACACACCAAGGGTACAACAGTTGAACAGCAAGCATAACACATGCATATATTGAACCACAGTGGTTATTCCAACAGCATGCAGGGATGTTTGGTAGCAACAGGCCACCATGATTGTGGTGTTTAAACAGGGCACATGCATCAACGTGAATGCAAATATTTATAGAACAATAGGACATATGTCCCAACAAATATTTAAGATTACACATACCCATTGAGGTGTGGAATTGCATGGTTTATGCACATACAGTAGGGTGTAGAAAAAAACCTCAGTTAACATCTTATAATGACCTTTTAGTCTACACTACATTCCTAATGACTGCAAGTGTATATCCCCTACCTGTATTATTACACTTGCCACCATACATTAGGTTGTGTAATGGGTTTGGCTAGTTCAATATATGCCTGACCTATATCTGACATACTAACTGTCCAGGATGCAGATGTTACTGCTACATGTTTCTTGATTGCATTTATATTTCTTTATCTACATATCTGTGATGTTTTCACATGACATTTTCACTTCGATTTGTACAGAACCCTGCATTTCTTGACACACACTCACATTTCTGGGGAAAAATAACATGCACACGTGTAAAAGGGTTTACTTATTCATGCCAGCCAGTAACTGACTGTTGTGGACTGTATATATGTTTCACAGCTACTAGCACTTCTATCACCCACTTTATATGGGACTGCACAACTCTGGGTTGCCAGCACCTTTTCAAACAGTACTGTTTGTATAATGCAAGGGTACAACAACATTTCAGATTCTGTGACACAGACACACTCTGGGTTTTAGACCTTTATTAATGACATTACACACTTTTCCACAGGCTCACTCCTTTATTTGTTTTAACGGTGTATATGGCAGACATGTTCAAGACATATTATACCTTTATTAATAGGTTAGAACAATCTTTTTTCAAGCTCACTCACTTATTTTATATGACAGTGCCTGCAGAGATATTATTCCAGACATATGTTACCTTTCTTAATGGGTTACTACACTCTTTTTCTGCCTCTCTGACATTTTTATCTGACAGTACATGCAGAGGACTTATTCAGGTAATTTTATGGCTGTATTATTGGACTACAACACTTTCTTTCATGTTCTCTCCCATATTTTATATAACAATACAATGCAGAATAATCACTAACCTGCCTGCTGGCGCAGCCTATCAGCATAGGCTTGCTGATTCTTAGCACGGTCACCTGCAGCTGCAAAGTAAATGAAGGGATATTGAGACATAACTATCCATTATACGTACTCCATTATCAATTCTTACATACTGCATTCCATGGCTACATACTCAGTTGTGGGGCATCCCGCATCCCACGGGCCTCCTGTATCCATTGGTTCAGGCGGTCCTGCTTTCGTCTCTTCAGGTCTGCATGGTGGTGACGGACCTGCTCACCAGTCCGAGGAACGCCTGTGGCACTGGTGAGGTCACGAGCTAACCGGTTCCAAGCCTCTGCCTTGTACTCCATCCCTTGGAACTGGCCCTGCAGGAGTTTTGACTCGTGACAGTGGACAAGGAGCCAAACCATGTATTTGGACTCCTCGATGCCCCAACGTTGCGCTTGGAAGCGTGTTCCCTCTCCGACACCAGACATTCTAACTGCAGATGTGAGCTACAATCAGTTATGGCATGTATTCCCGCCTGTGGGCATTTTTTTGTGTTTGGCCATTTTGTAAAATTCTCGGCTGACTGCAGACCTGCTTAGTAATGGTTAAACTACCATTCGTAAGTATATGAATGTTAATAGTGGCTGTTTCCCCTATGTTGTCATGGCTTAGTGGTTCTGTACTTTGCTTCTGATGCACAGAGTCCTGGGTTCGAACCTTGTCATTCATTTTATTTTCATACTATCCAGACAGGCTAGGGGGGTGTGGCTGCATTTAAGCAACTTTGCTCTACATTGCTTCTCAGTGCCCTACGGTGCCCTGGTTGGCGCGGCGAGCACGTCCGCGCAAACACATTGTGCTAGGGAAAGTGCCATTGAACTATGGGTAACTCTACTGCGCTAGGTAAAGCGCTATTAAACTATGGGCAACTCTATTGCGCTGGGTGAAGCGCTGCTTAACTGCAGGCAATTTTATATCAGGATCCTTTAAAATATTTATTTTGTTCACTGATACATTGGCCATTTCACTGCTTTTTAGTAATGTTTAAACATATTTGTCAGGTATTATTTCATATACTGATTTAAAAAATAAAGATGAAGGGGAGTGGTGGGACTCAAACCATGAATGCCTCTTCTTTGTGCGAACGCTCTACCATTACGCTATTGCTATTGGTGTGATTTGCATAAACATTTTTTCTTATGCTCTTCCATGTCAGAATTGCTAACTCTAGCTAAGCAATGGGCACACCCGCGCAAATATGGGCAGCTATTTTGGGAATTTAAAAAAATTAATTTAATGTTTTGTGTTTTAGAACTGTAATAGCGGTTTACAATATCAGGGAGTGTGGTGTTGGGTGCAGGGACATTTGAGCAGACTCGCTCTTGTGTACTTGCTTTTTTTACTTTTAAAACACTTGCAGGGGCGTGGACATTTAGACTGCTCGGCAGTCGGACACGCCCCTGCTTTCTTACACGGTCCGTGTAAGACTTACGGTTGAGTCAGCGTGCCCCCATGCATATTCATGGCACGCTGACGTCATACCGTTCAACTGCAGCCTCCGAGTAAGTCTTATTAAGTCTTACACGGAGGATTCATGAATCCGGGGGATAGTGTTTTTCAGTTTGATGATGTTGTTCTGATGAAGTTGTTTAATGAAAGCACTTAACTGTTATTAAAGTTTTGTGATTGAATATTCCGACTGGTTCTGGTTCTTTGGAGTTTGCTTCATAACTTTTGTACCTGGTTTGTTTTTTATCATGTTTTTGGAGTTTCAATTCCTGTTGGGAGCTCACTTCCATGGAGAACCAGCAACCTCACTAAAAGAATCACAGGCCTAAAGCAGATGCCCTCTGATGACTCGAGCTATAATCTGTCGCATATCGTCTACTCAAAGGCGATCTCTGCTTAACATACAAGGCCATGTCAAACCCAGAGCTGTTGGACATGCTCATAGGTTCATAGGTTTATACTAGGCTATCTGCCCTAAGGCATTTATAAGCCTAGCCCAGAGTTTTTGTGGCTTACGCCACCCCCTATGTTAAAAAATACTGTGCCCATTAGTTTGTTGTGCCTCTGTCCAGCAGTGACATAGAGATGATTCCCGGGGTAAACCTACGATCTCCCATCCACTGGTCAAGATTTCTCTTGAACAGAGCCAGCGAGGTGCTCTGCCTCACATGGACTGGGATTTTATTCCACAACATAGGGAGTCTCTGGGTGACTAATCTATCCCTCCAGCATGTCCTATTTATATCCGTGCTAAGGTTTAAGTCGCTTGCTCTAGTGGATCTGGTAGATTTGGATTTTTTGAGGTGGAGCATGCCCATTAATTCCGGGTTGGACATGGCCTTGTATGTCAGGCACAGGTCACCTCTGAGCAGACGGTATGTGACTGAATAGAGCTGGAGTTTCTTCAGTCTGGCAGCATATGACAAATTTTGGAGTCCCTTTATCCTTTTGGTGAGGAACTTTTGGGGTCTCTCCAATTGCTGCAGGTGTCGGGTGAGATACATCCCGAATGGGGCATTGTACTCGATCATTGGTCTGATAAGTGAAGAGTACAGGGGAACAATAACCTCACTTGATCTGGATGTGAATCCCTTCATGATCAGGTGGGCAATGTAGAAGGTTTTCTAACCACTTTAGCAATGTGAGTGTCAAAAGAAAGGCCACTGTCAACCTGGGTCCCCAGGTCCCTGATAACCTCTTCTGTGCTTAGTGGATTGCCACCTATATGGTAGCTTGGGGTTACCTTGTTTTTCCTGAAGGGTATGACTATACATTTTTTGGCATTTAACTTCAGGCCATGGCTCTGGCACCAGCTATCAGTTTCCGTGAGACTCCTCTGAAGGATATCTGTGTCTGATGTACTTTCCACTATGGCTCCCAGTTTGCAGTCATCTGCAAACTTTGTCAGCCATAGTCCTCCTATGTTAGCCTGTACTTCTGAGAAGTAGATGCAACAACAGGGGCCAAGGACTGAGCCCTGTGGGACACCACTTGTGACCGGCTTGGAGTCTGACATGGCGCCAGCTACTCTAACCCTGTGGGTTCTGTCCTTTAGCCAGTTTGCAACCCATCTTGTGACATATGGGTTTACATTTAAGCTGGTAAGTTTCTCTATAATACCCGAGTGGGGTATTGTGTCGAAAGCTTTTGCAAGGTCAAGGTAGGCTGTATGGACTGCTTTTCCCTCATCAATGGCCTTGGTGACTGTTTCGAAAAAGTTGACCAAGTTCAAAAGGCATGATCTGCCCTTGACAAAGCCAAACTGGGTCGAGTCCAATGTCTGCAAGTCCCCTATCTCTTTGTTTATGAGTTCCATTATGATCCTCTCCATAGCTTTGCAGACCAGGCTTGTTAAGCTTATGGGGCGGTAATTACCAGGGTCCGTAGAGGCACCGCCTTTGTGGAGTGGGACCACAGTTGCTGTACACCACTCCTTGGGCACGTATCTTGTGGTAAGGCTAAGACTAAACAGCTGCCTTATGTGCGGGTTTAGTTCCTCATTGAGTTTGTGTAGCACACAGCCGGGGACACCATCCGGTCCCATTGATGCTGTGTTTTTAGCTTTAGAGAGAGCAGCTTTCACCTGCGCATTGGAGATGTCTGGGAGGCTGCACTCCACTGGGATAGTTATCTCTCCTTTTGGGGGGGAGAGGGGGGTGAAATTTGCACTGAACCTGTCTGCCAGTATGTTGGCAATGTCTGTGGGTTCAGTGATTTTTGTATCATTTTGGACTAATTCTGTGCATATCTGGGAGTTTCCACCCAGGTTTCTAACATAGCTGAAGAAGGCCTTATGATTGTCTTTTGAATCTATGGCAATTTTTCTCTCAAAGTTGGCCTTGGATGATTTTATGAGTGCTCGTATTTTTTTACTAATAATGATCAAATGTGTCTTCTCTTTTATGGATTTTGCTCTATCATGTAACAGCTTTCTCCTCTTATTGTAAACTTTGTTTATGGCTGGGGTCCACCAGACTGGACGTTTGCCCTTGGTGGAAAGAGTCTTGGTTTTATTAGGGATTGCCTGATCCATGCAGTCCTGGAGGTGTTCATAGAAGGCATTTGTAAGGGCTTCCAGCTTGGGTTGTGGTTTCCACTGGCTCGGGGCCTTGAAGGATACCACACCAGTCTTGAGTAGTGTGAAGTTTGCTTTAGAGAAGTTCTTCACTGTGGTCTTTTTGTTTGGGGTGGGGTGCGGATGTTGATATCCAGTGAGATTAGTTTATGATCTGATCTCACCAATGAGGGATATACTTCGTGTGGAGCATTTTGTCCCCATGTTTGTGATGATGAGATCTAGTATATTTTCTCCTCTTGTGGGAACGGTGACTAGTTGTTCCATGGCATTTGAATTTATGAACTCCAGGAACCTTTGGGCTAGAAAGTTTGGGCTTGAGTAATGTTCCCAGTCTATATTCGGGTAGTTGAAGTCACCCAATATAATGGTGTTTGGAGATACATTTATACCCTCCAGTGTCTTCAGGAAGGCTGTGTGGGGTTCCTGAGTTTGAGAGGGTGGCCTGTAGCATGCTACAAATTGTAGAGCAGTTTTGCCTATGGTTAATTGCACCTGGATGGTTTCCGATGCTTCGTGCATTGCCATCAACCTGGAGGTGTGGGTATCCTTGATGAATATGGATACACCCCCTCCTTTTGTGGTGTGGTCCAGGTTTTGGGGCCGGAACGCATGATATGAGATAAAACCTGATAGTGCCGGGGTGCTCTCAGGAGCCTTGAACCAGACATCGATGTTCTCCATACTGAGAAGGGCCTCGAGTGCATGCATTTTGAGATTTAGACTTCTGGCATTGAGCAGCATTACCCTTAGTTTCTTCCCATTTTTGTTTTCTAGGGTGGTAGGTTTAGAATTTGAGCCTTGCCTAAAAAAGGCACTATGGGGGTGGCAAGAGCCTTAGCCAATATCCGGAATCCCAGGGGTGACAGGTGCAAGCCGTCCCTTGCGAAGCAGCGTGGCTTGTCAAGCATGTCATCCCAGGCAGACAGACACTGGATCCCCCTTGAATGACACCAGAAATTAAGCCAGTTGTTAAAGCTGATCATCTTGTCTCTATGTTGTGGCATCATCCTTGGTGAAGGAAGGATGCTGCTCAGGGTCAGGGTCATACCTGCCTGGGCTACATAATCAGAGAGCTCCTCTATGTCTCTTTTCATGTAGTCATGCTACACTTAAAGAAATCCCAATCCCTCAGAGACACACGCTCCAAGGATCTAAACCTTGTCATCACAATAGCTTTCTTTAGTTATGTTAGGAACCTGGGTGGTAATTCCCAGATATGCTCAGAATTAGTCCAAAATGACAAAAAATACACCGAACCCACAGACATTGCCAACATCCTAGCTGACAGGTTCAGCGCAAACTTCTCCCCCCCCTCCCCACCAAAAGGGCAAATATCTATCCCAGCAGTGTGCTACCCCCCTGACATCTCAGATGCTCAGGTAACAGCCACCCTCTTCAAAGCAAAAAACACAGCATCAATGAGACCAGACAGTGTCCCGGGCTGCGTCCTACATGAACTCCAAGAAGAGCTAAACCCAAACATAAAACTACTGTTCAATCTCAACCTTACTACAGGATATGTGTCCAAAAAGTGGCGTACAACAACAGTGGTCCCTCTCCATAAAGGTGGTGCCTCAACGGATCCTGGAAACTATCGCCCCATAAGCCTGACTAGCTTGGTCTGCAAAGCTATGGAAAGGATCATCATGGACCTCATAAATAAAGATATTGGGGACCTACAGACACTGGATCCTACCCAGTTCGACTTTGTTAAGGGCAGATCCTGCCTCTTAAACCTGGTTGATTTCTTTGAAACAGTCACCAAGGCCATTGACGAGGGGAAGGTGGTCCACACAGCCTACCTGGACCTCGCAAAAGCCTTCGATACAATACCCCACTCGGGCATTATAGATAAGCTCACCAGCTTAAATATAAACCCCTGTGTCACTAGATGGATTGCAAACTGGCTCAAGGACAGAACCCACATGGTTAGAATTGCTGGAGCCATGTCAGACTCCAAACCAGTTACAAGTGGTGTCCCACAAGGCTCAGTCCTGGGACCTCTCTTGTTCGGTATATATTTCTCGGAGATACAGGCCAACATGGAAGGACTGTGGCTGACCAGGTTCGCAGATGACTGCAAACTGGGCGCCATAATTGACTCTCCAGCCGACACAAGCATCCTCCAAAAGGGCCTCATAGAAACAGACAACTGGTGCCAGAGCCATGGCCTCAAGCTAAATGCCAAAAGTGTATAGTCATCCCTTTGGCAAAACAAAGTGCCCACAAATTACCACATAGGTGGTAATCCATTAAGTACAGAAGAAGTAATTAGGGACCTGGGGACCCAAGTTGATAGCAATCTCTCATTTGACAACCACGTGGCCAAAGTGGTTAGAAAACATTTTATATAGCCCACCTAATCATGAAGGGATTCACATCTAGATCAGGGAGGTCATCGTGCCTCTTTACTCATCCCTCATCAGGCCCATAATTGAGTACAATGCCCCTTTGGGATGTATCTTACCAGACACCTGCAGCAACTGGAAAGACCCCAAAAGTACCTCACCAAGAGGATCAAAGGGCTCAAACAGATGCCATATGCTGCCCGGTTAAAGAAACTCCAGCTCTACTCAGTGGCATACTGCCTGTTCAGAGGCGATCTGTGCCTGACGTATAAAGCCATGTCCAACCCGGAATTAATGGACATGCTGCACCTCAGAAAATCCAAATCCCATCGAGCTACGCTCTCGAGAGACTTGAACCTCAGCACTGAAATAAATAGGACATGCTGGAGGGACAAATTCATAACCCAGAGGCTCCCTTCACTCTGGAATAAAATCCCAGTCCAGGTTAGGCAGAGTCCCTCATTGACTCTCTTCAAGAGGAATCTTGATGAGTGGATGGGAGATCATAGGTTTACCCCGGGTATCACTTCTGTGTCACTGTTAGACAGAGGCACAGTATACTAACCTCGAAAAAGGGCATAGCAAAATAAATTTAAAATGGGTGGCGAAAGCCAAACACATTCTGGCTAGGCTTATAAATGTCCTAGGGCAGATAGCCTAGTATGAACCTATGAACAATAAACAAAACATGCTGGAGGGATTTCTGACACAGAGACTCCCCAGACTCTGGAATAGACTGCCCATACATGTCAAGCAGCGCACCTCTTTGGCCCTCTTCAAAAGGAACATTGACGATTGGATGGGAGAAAGGAAATTCACCACAGGGATCATGTCAGTCGCCCTGCTAGACAGAGGTCCAGGGAGGTAAACAGTGTGGGAAGAAATAGCCAGGGAATTCTTATGGCTAGGCTTGTATAGAGCCTAGGGCTGATAGCCTAGTACCAACCTATGAACCTATACACATCCCTCATTAGATCCATTTTAGAATACAATGCCCCGTTTGGTATGTATCTCTCAAGACATCTGCAACAACTGGAAAGGCCACAGAAATACCTCACAATACCTCACTATGAACCTGAAAACTTTGGAGATATGTCTGCATTGTTACTACAAGTAAGCCAGCAATTATCTGTTATTGCCTGACAAGTGAGCGGCAATAATTTGGCAGCAACTCAAGGCATTTTCCCTGATTCTTTGGGTTTGCCCCTAACCCAAGTTTCTAACAGGGATAACACAAGGGTAAATATGAATGGAACTTCTACAAGAGAATTATGTGATTGGAGGATTAATAACTTTTCTTTCAATCTTGATGGCACTGCTGCAAATAATAATGCAGGTAAGACTGAAGTTCATGTGACTATGGCTGATCAATTAGATGTGTTTGAAAAGACTTTACTTGAATGTAAATGGCTCCAATTAGAAAATAACTATTTGCAAAAAAAATATTGAATTGTTGCAGGTACCGAAGGGTTTGCGGCTATGGCGTTACCCTAATGGAACATCTATTAATCCTGAATTCCTTACAGAGTTACAATCCCTGTTTGATAGGGCTGATTGTGATTTAATGAGGTTAATGATTAAATACACTATACGTATTGAATCACTTGATCAAAAGTTAACTAAGTTAAATACTACCATTCGTTCCAATTTATCTTTTGGGCAGTTTAACATTGATTTTGAGAGCATTTTTTCCTCTGTGAATGACTATTGTTCAAAGAATTTCGATCAGAAAGTTAATAAAATTAAACATGATATAAAGGCTTATGCTCAGAATAGAGCATACCTGCCACCACCAGGTTCCTATGGTAACGAACAGCGTAGAACTAATCAGCGACATAAGAATACCAATGACGCTATGATTCATGAGGCTACAATTGGGACTATCCCTTTAGAGGGGGTGGGCCTACGATGTTCCAAGCGGATTCAGAATCAAAACAAGAAGAAGCGGCTTCCATCATGGTGGCAACAGGATGTACATTTTCAACAAGGGGCCCAACTCAAGCAAATGAGCAGCTATTATCGGAGATAACTGGTTCTTCAGATGATGGTCTTTTTGAACATTACCTCTTCAATTTGGATATTGGGCATTCCTTAGATGTATTTCTGGAACAAGGTGAAGTGGTAGATTTGGATAAACCCGTAACTGTGAGTACTGTTATGTCACCAACACTGAATATTACTGAAAATTCTATAGGTGACTTTAAAATATATAACTATTCATCCAAACTGTTGAATACTGGACATGCTGATATTCTCTCTAAGGGTTTTACTTTTGTGCAAACCCGAACGGCAAATGCAGTTGATGTAATATCTGACTTAAAGTTGTTTACTAGAAAAATTGAATTTCAAATTGGTATTTAACAATGAGCAAAAGGGCGGACACGGTGGTGCAGCATTTGGCGTTGCCGCCTCACAGCAAGAGGTTCTCCGGTTCGATTCACAGCTGGGGTGCCTTCTGTGCGAAGTCTACATCTCCTTCCTGTGGTCGCGTGGGTTTCCTACGGGTGCTCCGGTTTCCTCCCACATCCCAAAGACATGCTGTAGGTGGATTGGACACTCCAAACTGGCTATAGGTGTGAGTGTGTGCGTGCATGTGCCTTCTGTGGAAGGTTGGGCACCTCGTAAAACTCCACTGCCAATCATGAGCGGACAGGTGATCCGCTGTGACAACCCCTAACCAGGAAAAAGCCGAAAGAAGATTTAACAATGAGCAAAATGTAAGAAATAATTTACATCATTCTAGTGTATTTAATCTGCCCCTGAATACTTCTATTTTAACATTTGAAAAAATATGTGAATTTGATATTCGTCAAACAGTGCAAAAAGAAATGGGACCAATTATTCAAATGTTACTGAACAAGAAAATACATTACTACATGAATTAATTGATGATTTTGATGTCAGGGTGATGAAACCTGATAAAGGGGGAGGGGTGCTTATGAATTCAGTAGATTACCAGTACCAAATTAATGCATTGTTGTTTACTGATATTTATTGTGAAGTTTCACGCCATAAGGTTAATGTGGCATTTTGTAGGATTGATTTACTTCTACAAGACATGCTTCTGCAGGGTGAAATTGCTAAAGACCATGATTCTATGTTAAATGAAAAAAACTGCCTTAGCAAGTATATTCGGCATTCCGAAAATACATACAAATCTTGAAAATCCTCCTTTTAGACCAATAGTTGATGGATGCAGGTCTAAAACATATTATATTGCACAGTGGTATGATAGCAAGGTTAAGAAAGGTATTTCAAATAATACCAATATTTTAAAAGATTCTTGGCAGTTTTTAGAAAAACTCAACACTGTACCCTATTGTGATATGGGAATTTTTGTAACCATGGACATTCATGATCTCTTTTCTGTAATACTGCATGATACATGTTTATCCTGGTTTGAACAACAATTATTTTCCACTTGTACATTGAGTAATGTTACGGTAAATGCATATGTAAACCTTATGGAGGTAGTTATAAAAATAATTTTATTTGTTTTGAAGGTCAAACCTACAGACAGACCACTGGTGTGGCGATGGGGGCAGCATGCGCCCCCAGTTTTGCAAATCAAGTTATGGCCCAATGGGAGACAGAGTATATTTTGCATAGTGAGTATTCCACTTGTTGGTCTTTATACGTCATATTTTTAGATGACGTTTTTATTTACTGGATTAACACTGAGGAAAAAATAAAAGAATTTTTGGTCTATGTAAATAATACGGTTGATTTTTTTAAGATTTTCCTCCCAATATCATACAGACCAAATTTCTTTTCTATATGTTGAGGTAGAAAGATTATATTAACCACTGCTTTTATTCTAGCTTATACAGAAAACCTACTTTTTCAAACACTTATCTACACTATTCCAGCTAGCACCCACAACACCAACAGAAGGCTGTGGTAAAGGGACAGTTGGTATGTGTTGCTAAAATGGTTTCCAACAAAGAATATTTTATTATAGAAGCCAACAAAGTAGTGGATATGTTTCACAAAAGGGGATACCCCGAGGAATTATTAGATAAGGTATATCAGGAAGTAATCTCAAAGAAAGAAAATGGTTTACATGTACCTATATTGGGACAGCAAGGGATGGAAATGACAAATAGGGGTGACCCTGTAAATGTGGAAAATAAGTATACATTAAATTTTATTACTACGTTTAATCTGGATAGTTCTTTAATTTTTAAGAGTATTTGTAAAAATCGGTCCCTATTTTTGAAAAATGGTGATTTGTTGAAAAAATTGGGTCCAACACCAACAGTGGTTTATGAAAAGGATAGATCTTTAAAGGCGAGAATGGACAGGAAATTTTATAACATGGACAAAAAAGCTCATTCTGGTACAAAAAAGATGTGGTGGTTGTTCTTCATGCTCATTAATTCTACAGATAATTTTTGCATAAGGAATAGGAAATATAACGTGAAGGGTTGTTTTTCATGTAATACATCTAATGTGGTTTATTTAGTACAATGTAATCACTGTCCAGCTTTTTATGTTGGAAAACCTAGTAGAACCTTTAAGAGACAAATTTATGAATATGTTTTAGACATTAGGAATAAAGATCTACAAATGCACTTTATAGACATCTGGAAATATTTGAGAATCACAGCTTTAACTTTTTAATTATTGAACAGTTAAAAAAAGATTTACAAAGGTGGGTAATGGACGAACATTTAGATAGGTGTAAGTTGAGGTGGCAGATATTACTAAACACCTACGACCACCCTGGATTAAATGATAGTTGTTCTATTACCCCCTTATTAAAACTTATGCATTATGGCATTAAGTGATTTTAATTTGTGTTATTTAATCCATATACTATGGCAGAAAGTGAATTTTATATTTATTATACTTATTATACTGCTTATTATAATGTTAATATGGTTTTAGCTGAGCTACACATAATTAGGTTTGTACAACTTTAATGTTTTAATTATATCATGTGACTTTGAACAAGAGGGGTATAAATTGTAGTGTTCTTCAGTTTGATGATATTGTTCTGATGAAGTTTTTTAACTAAAGCATTAACAACTGTTATTAAAGTTTTGTGGTTGAATATTCCGACTGGTTCTGGTTCTTTGGAGTTTGCTTCACAATTTTTGATCTAGAAGTCACTGCAAGTTTTGCTTTTAAAATCTTGTCTGTTATTAAAGCTTATATTGTATTTATATGCTCATTTAGAAAAAAATAAAAATCACTTTTAATAAATGCTTTGTAAGTGCTTTAATCTCTCAGGCAGACTTCATCAGACTGAAGCAACTTTAAAAACACAAAACTTAAATACAGCTCCCTTACTAGTCATATACATCGTCACATGTTCCAAGTTTTAACTTCTTCCTTTTAAGGAAAATTTTTAAACTTTATCTATCATTTAACCCAGGGTGCCTGCAGGCATCAAGTCTTACTTATTATCTGTATTATCTCTCCAGCCTACATCATCCTCGGCATCAAATCTAGTTTTGCAGTTTTTTCTTTATCAGTGACTGTACAGAAAAAATATAGTATTTTTGCAACTACTTGTATGCTTAATAACAGCACTGCTTAAATAATTGGTTTCAGCAACATACATATGTTCAGTGACTTCTCTGAACTTTTATCTTATGTAAAATGCCCAGCACATGCCACAAACTCAGATTCACAGCTAAAAAACTCCAGGATCTTAATTATAGGATCTCTTAACTTAATTGCAACAGCAGTGGCATTAATGAAACTACAGAAATGATTTCCTTTTATTATTCTTGTGAAGTGCTTCTTAAACACTATGAAATCTAGCCTGAAATATTGCCTTATAATTATTTTCCCTTTTATTAACAAATAGTATGGCTTCTCCCACTTTGGCTATAATATCAGGAAAACCTGCAAGAATTTTCTAGTTGTTTTTATGAGATTCTTTACACTGCTTTCATTTATTGATGATTTGACTGACATGGCCATACCACACTCTTTTCTTATGTTTACTAAGTCCTGCTTCAACTAGACTACAGGGTCTATATTGAGTTTTTTTTCCTTCAAAAACTTCAGTTTTAGCTGTAGTAACAATATTTTTGGGCTACCATCTGCCAATAAACATCTTACCTAATAAAACATTTTCTTTTAAAAGGTGTTCATGTAGTGATCTGGGTATGGGCTTGTCCGCCTGGTGAACAGAACTTCCCTGGCCGAGTTCAAATGTCAGATGAAGCATGTGGACAGGGAGCATCTCCCAATTATGAACATTTTACCTGTATTTATAGACACATGTTTGGGCACCTATCAGGAGCTTATTCTGTTGGCTGTACATATTATGGGTGGGGTTGTTACGGTCCATACTCCACGGTGATGGGGGGGGGGTTCCCATTCACATTTGACTATTACCTGTATTCATTCATAGGGGATTATTTTCTGGGACATGTTGTGACTACAGGTATGCAGTTGTACATTACACAAATGTCATGGCTTGTTACTGTACATATGTACGGACCATACCTCTCGACCTCTTTGAGCAACAAATCTGCGCAAACCCTACATGATGGGGATAGTAAGAGGGACACATTTTAACTAGTTTCCTGACAAGCTTATAATGTTGATAGAATACTAGGTTTTGCATTGTCATGACTCTTCTGCGGGATGTGGAGTGCTATACTTAATGCTCATTATTTTGTGACGTCAATCCACACCTATTTACCGGACAGACACAGGTTGTCGGAGCCACACAACACTATGAGCCAACACTCAGGTCATTCTGCGAATATCTGGACAGTTGAGTGATATGGTACGAACCTCTGTAATACGCTCTTGTGTTCTGGCCAGCAGTAGCTCGGCATTGGGGATAGATGTCGGGACGTGCTGGTAGACAGTTGAGTTTCAGACTTCATAAACCCTGCTAGACAGGGGTCCAGGAAAGTAAATAATGTGGGAAGAAATAGCCAGGGAATTGTTATGGCTAGGCTTGTATAGGCCCTAGGGCTGATAGCCTAGTACCAACCTATGAACCTATGAAAAAAGAAAAAAGAAAAGAAACTCTTATAGTCTACTGATTCACATGAACTGATCATTAACTATATGTCTTATTAGACATAAAAAAGCATGGTGTTGAAACTAGGAAAGGTATTACTATGAACCTCTTCCTTAAAGTTTGTTGTAAGTAGTGCATCCTGGAATTTGTATATAGTCACATCCAAAGAATAATGTTATATGGATTATCATTAAATGTAAAATCCAAATATTCACATTGCTAAGATAATTCATGAAAATAGACACAGCATTCATATTTCCTTTCCACAATAAAAATATCAATAAAGCATCTATAAAACAGAATGAATCTCATTTAATCTGTGTTTAAAATAAATTATTTTTCTTATCCAGTCATAAATAAATTAGCATAATTTGGGGCCATGGCTGCCCCCATGGCTTCCCAACTGACTTACTGGAAGAAATAAGAATTACATTTAAAAAATAAATTGTAAGTTAAAAATCATAGCCAGTATCTCTACAAGCAAACTACATGTCTTTGCTAAAGCAATCTGCCAAAATGAGATCAGTCTGTACAGTCTTCAGCCCATTTCAAACAAGAAACATCTTTATTGAATGATCACTTATGACATGGGTACGCATACATTTATTTAAATGAAAACAAACCATACTGACATATTTTTAGTTATAAATATTGTAAATCACATAATCATTCCAGTCATTACCAGTCAAACATTACAAAGCTCATTCAAATTCTGCCTTCCCTTAAACCTTATTCCTCCTCTAAAACATTATTCTGCATGATGTTTTGTTCCCACATTTCCCATTTTTTTCTATGAAATTTGCTCCTACCCTTTTCTAAAGATCCCATTTACAGTTCTTTTATCTCTGTTACTATAATCACTACTTCTAGTATGGTTGATTTAGACTTTGATTTCCATTTTCTGGTAATTGCCTTTTTTTTTTTGCAGACATCACCATTAAACTCAACATGGCCTTACTATGTCAAGGCAATTCTTATTCTGCATCACAGCTCGAAAAATCATTTCTTTAGTTACAACAATTTGCTCACTCAGTATTTTTGGCACAGTAGTCCACAAGGAATTTTTAAAGTCTGCCAAGAGATTACACTCCCAAAAAAAAGTTCTCATTTACCTCCTTCTTCCCCATCACACACCAGCATTTGCAAACTATGTGATAAAAATTCTTTGGAGTCTACTTAGAAATGTTTGGATATGTATTTTTACACCCAAGCAAAGATTCTAAATCTTCTAGACTTTGTTACATATTTGAGCGCTATAAATATATCTTCCCATTGTTTCTTTGTGAAATACTTATCCAATCTCTCTTCCCAATGCTTAATAACCTCTTCTGACCTATTCCTATAGTTATCATGCAATATTTTACATGCCCTACTAATTATTCCCCTTTTAATAGCAGTTTCTGTTCTAGATTTTACTAAAAACTCTACCAGTGCTGGTATTTCATTTAGGATCCCCCTATTTCTTTCTCTTTTCCTATACTCTGATATCATTCCTTGATAAGGAAGACAATCTCTAGGCTGCAGTCCAAACAAATTCCTGGTCTCTTCTCATTCTATTACTTTTCCCTCTCTAAATATGTACTCCCAATACATTGATTCCTTTGCCAATTTTCTCCAGTAGATTCCAGACCCCTCTTGCCTATTCTTTGTACTCCTAATTGCAGTCATCCCTATGGGCAGAATCTCCTTTTACTATTCCCTTGTTGGCTTAGTTCTTAGAAAACTTTCTGCTATTTTATGAATATAATATGTATAGTTATTATTATTCTCCTTAAGAATCTACATCCAAAATTCCAGTTTCTCTTTATTTCTTGTACTTCCTTCAGTTTCATCATCATCCCTTTCCACTTTAAATTACAACTTTCTGCTTGTGCTAAGTATAGGAGCCTTAACTGTGGAGCTCTGAAATACCCCTTCACACTAGTTAATCCCAAGCCAACTTGTTCTATTGGAAGGATCAACTTATCCCACTTGACTCTTGCCCTCTTCCCCTCCCAGAGAAAATTCTTCAACTCTTTATTAATTACTACCAGAACTTCTTCTCTGGTGTATAAAAAAAATATCTCTGACCTGTGCATAAAACTCATCATCTTCTTTCGGCTGTTCCCATTAGGGGTCACCACAGCAGATCATATGTTTCCATTTCTTCCTGTCCTCTGCATCATGCTCTTTCACACCAACCGCCTGCATGTCCCCTCTCACCATATCCATATACCTTATCTTAGGCCTTCCTCTTACCTGGCAGCTCCATCCTTAGCATCCTTTTCCCAATGACCTATGCATAAAACTAAATGGACTAAAACATTTTCACTGCTTGTAGCTTGCTATCAATATCCAGAAAAGATAGCTTCTAATTTCTCATTTTTTTGTATTATTTTTTGTTTAGTCTTTTCCCACATATCCCTAGCTACCATAACAATCATTTTTAATTTGTACTCCTAAATACTTTATTTTACCATGTTCCCATAAATACAGAGATTGCAGAACCAGTTTGTGACACATAGTTTACAGCTATTGCCTTTGTTTTATCTTCATTAATTATGTATCCCAAAACACTGAAAAATGGCCTCAGAATGTTCCACAACACTGACACTTTTTTTCTGGCTTTATCTGATACAAAATAATATCATCTGCAAATAAAGCCAACTTTTGTTGATTACCATACCAATTATATCCCTGAATTTCTGAGAGTCCCTTATTTTCTTTGCCAGAAGTTCTAAGCATACTGCAGATAACAAAGGGGAAAGGGGACACCCCTGCCTGGTTCCTTTGCTCAAACAGAACTTAGAGAGGAACTCCCCTACTTTAATTTTCACCTCCGATCCATCTTGTATCCTCCTAATTAACCTTATTATTTTATCAGAAAATGCACATACTTCAATTACCCTACTCATAAAATCCAGCTTACTCTATTAAATGCTTTCTCTGCATCAAGACCCACCAAAAGTGATATTTTCTTACATTCTGTTTCCCTCTGGATCATCATTCTATTAATGTTGTCAAATGTTTGCTTCTTCTCCACAAAACCACACTGATCCATATCTATCAATTTTGGCATCACCTTTGCCATTCTTTTAGCCATTAGGAACATAACCACTTTATAATCATGGTTAAGAATATAAATGGGCCTGTATGAAGCTGAATCTAATGGGTCTTTACCATCTTTAGGTATTACAACCACCACATCCTTATTCTCCTTTTAAAATACTGTTAACAAAACCTTCCAGATCTTTATCACTTTCTTTCCTCCTAGCTTCCAAACATTTCCAGGAATACCATCTATTCCTGGGAAGTTTCCTGTAGTTTGGTTTCACATTACCATTTTATCTCATCTCCACCTGACCTAACTGATAGTAACCAAGTCTCATCTACATCTAAACTTAGGGTATTTAATTTTTCCATAAACATTTCCATTTGTGTTTTGATTTCCACATTTTATCTGCTTTATACATAAAATAAAATTTCTGAAGTATTTTAATACCTCTACAGGATCTCTGGTTATTTTCCTTGTTATAGGCACTCTAAGCTTGGTGGCAGCCCTTTCTACTTTCTGTTGCCTGAGTCATTGTGCTAAACGTTTTTGTGCTCTGGAATTATTATCAGAAATATTTACTTACCAGCAATCTTTCTAAACTCATGCATATTATTGAGGTAGTCCCTTATTTTCTCTTTAGCACTCTGCAGCTGCACCTCTTCTTGTTCTGTGAGATTCCCCCTATTCTGCAATACTTTAATCTTTGTTAGTCCCCCTACCTAATTCTTGATGCTTCGTAACCATATATTTTTCTTTTTCTACCCTATTTTTAAATGGGTCTATGTTAAAAAGTCAAAGTGTGAAAAGAGTGAATGCTCTTAAATCAACACAAAATATGCAAAACCACAGAAAGTTGAATGTATGGAACAGCAGTTTTTTTCGCAGGGAACAAAAATTGTTGCTCCAAAAAAAAAATTCAAAGACAAAATAAACTGGGGGGCTTTGCCCCCCCACTCCCCTACTTAAATATACCAACTCCGAGATCACACCACAGTGGAGGAAATGGCAAAGTCCCAACAATGACTATTCTGGCCATTTGACATTCTGTGGCTTTGCGTATCTGGTGTCAATGTAAGAGGGTTCGCTCTTTTGAAACATCGACTTTCTAATATAGACCCTTTTAAACATTACTTTCATTTAATCCCACTTCCTAGTTATATTTTCTGAAGAAATTTACTTCTTCCTTAATAAATTCTGAATAATTTCCATTATGCATTCCTTAAATTCTTCTGTGTTTAACAGATAGGTGTGGAAGCACCAGTGTCTCATTTTTATTTCTTTATTCTGCATTTTTATTTTCATTATTATTGGCATGTGATCTGAAGCCATGGTGGTACAGCGGTAGCATTGTTGCCTCACAGCAAGAGGTTCTCCTTTTCGATTCACGGCTGGAGTGCCTTCTGTGTGGAGTCTGCATGTCCTTCCCGTGGTCGAGTGGCCTCCAAAAGACATGCTTGAATGGGCGTGCCTTCGTTGAAAGTTGGGCGTCGGGCTGGCAACTCGGCACCAAAAAAAAAATCTACTGCCAATCATTAGCGGACCGGAGTTCCGCTGTGGTGAGCCCTAACCGGGAAAAGCCGAAAAGACAAACATTGCCGTGTGATCTGAAATAGCTATTGGATGCGTATTAAAATTTTCAATTAAATGCAAATGTTCCTGTGAAATATAACTTCTGTCTAGTCTACCTCAGTTACTGTATCTTGGGGAATAATATGTAAATTCTCTGAGCTCCTACTACTGAATTCACCTTTTACATACCAAATATTTTAATAATTTTCTTCAAAAATCTACCCTCTTTTGTTATATTTTCCCTTCTAGGTCTCTGATACTTCCTTGTTGTTGCAAATCAAATTCCAGTCCCCACCTATAAGTAATATTCCCTGCTAAAAGCTGATTATTTCTCCCAGAATTTTCTTAAGTTCCACTGTGATAGTTTTAGTTAGAATATCAATACATGCCAGAATAATCCTCCTCCCAGTAGCTCCTTACTACTACAAATCTACTATTATTATTTTTTTCCTCTTCTATCACTATTGGAGCACCTCCTGCAATCAATAAATACGTCTCTTTTCCTTTGAAATGGATATTTTATTTTATTTAACATTCATTTACCGGGAAAGTCCAACTTAGAACCCAGTTTTCAGTGGAGGCCTAGGGAGAAACACTCCAGATGTATGTCTTTGTTATTCTGCTGAATAACCATCCTGATATCCTTGCTTTATCAAATGCACATGATCAGTTCTTTTTAAATGTGTCTCCTGTAGAACAGCTATTTGCATTCTGTATTTTAATATACCTCACTATTATTTCTTTTTTTATGGTATATATATATATATATATATATATATATATATATATATATATATATATATATATGAGACCATTCACATTTAAAGATAATATGGAAAGTGTTGTCATATTAAGAAGTTATTATTTCCACCTGCTATGTGTAACAGTTTTTTAATGTCTAGTTTTAGTTTTTGCGTTATGTGCATACACTAATGCTTTGCAGGTTTATCTTTTATATAGTGGTTTCTTGTCATGTCCATTTGAACCTGTGCCACATCTTGTAAGACTTTTTGTTTTAATGAAAACCCTCAAAAACAATCCCAGAACACTGCCAGAACTTATTAACTTAATACAAACACACAAAACTATGTACACGTTCAAATGGTGAAGTTTAACCTTCCTAACAGGGACAACTGTCCTAGATTGACAGCTACACTCACAGGCTTGAAATGGCCTATAATAAAGGTTATCAATGCTAAGATGCATGATACAGCATGTGCTTCTGCTTATACTGGGTATTGTCTGTGTTTATCTTATCTTTGTTCCTCTCCCAGATATAGAAAACAATGAGAATGATTTCAAAAAAACATTATCTTCTAGCCACTGAAATAAGAATGTGTTTCATTTTTATTTCCCTTATCATCTTTTCTTCATAGAAACACGAGACCCAGATATACAGTTGCATTCTGCTACAAGCTTCTCATGTTGCACTGTAAACATTTATTTGCCAAAGGAAAACTTTTCATTACATTCTATGTTCTTTTATTTACTTGCTTCCCCTTAAAACTTGTTAGATCAAGCTATGGGCCTTAATGTAGTCATTCCCCTAAGCAAACGTAAGAAAAAGCATATCACTTTTACATATATCATGCTCTTTTGTCCAGGATTTCTTTTTTTTTTTTTTTTTTTTTACATTGCGGTGCCTACATTTCGTAAAACTAAAGAAAAAAGAAGGAAGGAGAAAAGGGCACCTGTTTACTTTAGTATCCCTATCACACACAAAAATAACTGAAAAACTATATAACATCCAGTATAGGTAACGTTATATAAAAAAAAATACTGTTTAGAACAAAAACTGTTTTATTTACAGTTACCTCTTTACTTCCTCTTCTCCTCTCCTTAATGTTTTTCCAAACATTTATGATATGAAGCACAGGATATGCAGTGGAGTCCCCTACAAGTTTAACAAAGTAAAAAAGTCCATTATTTCCAGGTTTTCTTGTTCTGACATATTTCACAAATGTGAATGATGCTTTATAATTGCACATTTATTCATTAATTTCCAAATTGCTTTGTTCTTCCAGTTGATCTCCATATCCCAGCTCCTGTCTCTGGTTCATTTCCAACTTTCTCCTGTTTATTCTAATCAACTCCTGTGCTTTTTTTGTCTCTTGAGTATTTTTCTTTGGAGAACTGGAAAAGATTTCACAAGCATAGTCTATCAGCTTTATTATCAAAAGAATAAGGAGCAGAATCCCCTTCTGTTTGATAGTTCACTTTTTTGTTGGACAAACTTTGATATTTCCCGCTTAGCATGTTCTGCATTAAAAAAAATTACTTTGACCCTCCAGAGAAAAATATTCTGAAAATAGCTGGATGCAGCAGCTTGAATCTCACACCTCTTCTCCACATTCCTTGATTGTTGGAACAAATTTGCTCCTCTTCTGCCTAGTGTATAGTGAATAATCATTTTCATAAATACTCTCTGTCTTCAACTTTTAGTACTTTCTCTTTCTGTTACAGTTTTTTCAGAATCTACTCTTTCTGACAGTAGAATTTCATCTTTACTAGTAGAGGTCTTGACTGTTTTCTCATAGCCAGGTTTAGACATACACACAATGTATCCTTTCAATTAACAACTCCTGCTGTGAAATACCACTCCAATTGCTTAATTATACTTTTATAAAATCAATACAGTCTGCTCCTTTCAGTTTCGTTGGTACAACAGAAAATTTCAGGTTTTCCCCAAGTGCTCTGTCTTCTAATTCTATGACTTTTGAAACATCTTTTCCTGAGCAGTCTCATAGTCAGCTAGTCTTTTCTTCATTTCAGCCTCTGATTTTTGCAGTTTTATCAGCTCATCTGAATATCTGTTTAAAGCTTCTTCCATTTTTCCAGCTTTTTATTTGAGTTGATATACTCCTTCAGTGTTTTATTTATTTTAATCAGCTCTGAACATGTTTGAATTATTTTCCTCTAGATTATTGGAAGTCATGTCTTGCACCAAAGCTGGAGCTTGAACTGTTTTTTGATGAATGGCTGCAGGATTCTTCCCAACCAATGTTTTCTCCTCACCTTTTGTGATTGATTTTCATTCAGGTTCTCTAAATTTCTTTTTTCTGGCATCAAGGCAGTATACTTACTAGCCAGTAACTGAAATTTTATCCCAAAAAGACAAATTCGCTAGCTGTCTTTTCTGAGTTTCTTTTTTCAAACTAGAAAGTTGAAATTAAGCTGTTATTCATTCTGCAGCCATCTTGGAAGTCTACAGTGTCTAACCCATTGTCATTAGGTAAAACTGTATGCAAAGATTTAAAGTCTATCTTGACAAAATAAACTGCTTCTGAAATGTTTAATGCAAAATTCTTCTGTATGAGATCATATGTTGGTACTTAAGTCCCACTTTCGGTCTGGGCTGAAAAAAAATATTGTCCACAAAATCTCCTGAGTTCCCAACTTTTAAAATTGTCACTTTTCTTTGTGAAATGAAAATAATTTCTTTATCTGAAATTACTGTAGTTTGATTAGAATAGATTTAGGCTGGTTTAAAGTGGTATGCTGACCCTATATGCCCTTTCAGTTTTAATGTCCTTGAGGTGAAAGTCGAGTTTGTAGATGGAATTCTTTATAACATCTTTCCATTCTGCTTGCTCTGGGATTAATATAAACCATAGCATTTTTCTCTGAGATCGATCTTCTAATTCTGCAAGCTTCTGACTTATGTCTTCATACTTCATTTCTTATTCTGCTATCTCTTCTTTTAGCTCCATTTCTGTAGATGCAATTTCAGTAATTTCATTAGGGTAACTGGATACAATTTCTTCCAGTTTTTGCATTTTCTTGTTATCAATTGCTATATAATCCAGCACAGTACCACTGATTTTAAAATACCTCTGTATGCATTTCATCAATTATTCTTTCTAAAATGACTGAGGAAGTATTCTCTGTCTGGTGACATTTCCAACTACTTTTCCTGCTGTTCATCCACACTGCTGTAACTGATTTTTCCAGATACAGCAGTATATCTCTATATTTATTTTTTTTTTCTATTGATGGATCTCCTGGAAGTCATAAGTATTCTTGTCATTTTGACACTATCAGATCAGGTACTGCCAGATATGCTAGGAGAAGTAGGGCAGTGGATGTCCAACATATGCCAGTATAGCTAACGAGTTTTGTAAAGAATTATGTCATTTGTATATCAAACTGATTTGTACAGGTGCTTGTATTGAAAAAGGTATTTGTAAACCTGCTTGTGTTAAACATGTACCAACATGTCCTGCTGGACAGAAAAAGAAATATACTTGTATGTCAGACTGTATTATAACTATTGAAATTAATATTGTAACAGAGGGTACTGGAAGAGAAGAGGTTAAGCTTAGCACCATATAACTTTGAAAAAGTCCCCAGGATTCAGCAAGCTCTGCATGGTGTGCAGGAATAGTGCTGCTGCATGCAATATGGCCGAAGAACAATCCAGGAATGAGGTCCCGGGACATGCACGAGCACTCTTACACTGTTCCTGCATGGACACAGCTCCTTTATGCTAATTACCCCATCTGCAGGTGAAAGCCATGCAAATGAAGTAAATTAGCAATTCAGGAAGCAGGCAGGCGCCTGCGGGAATAGTGTAACCTGCAGAAATGTATTTGGCTACTAACCGAATACATTTCTGGAAATTACAAAATGGAGGCATGACAACTCCAAAGAAAGCATGTATTCAATGTAGTAGGCATGACAATAGCCAAATATATGCCCATTGGAATGGTAAATAGTTGCAAAATTATAAAAAATAACTTTTATTTTTCTCGGCCGATTTCGGCCGTTTAAGCATAAGGCAGTGGTGCGCAAATGGGATCAGCCCGAAAATAAGAAAAAAAGTTGGAAATAAGCTTTTAAACCAAAATCAGTATTCTGCCATAATAGTCAATGGCATGCATAAAAACAACAATACCATGGAATAGTGGTTGCTAAGGGGGAAGGCTGAGTGTCAGTTTTGTAACCATGCATTAGCAGTCAGTTTTATGCAAATGAGGGATTGATAATGAATAACAAATTTCCCCTCAGTGTTAGCTTGCACATAAAGGTGTAGGTGCAGCAACACCATGGTGTAAGCATAAGAGGTAGATGGCCTCATAAGGGGGGATGTCATACATGCTGTAAGCTTATTGGAGCTCTGTGGCCTGTGTTTGCCCTTAGCTAAGCACAGCTAAGGAAGGGTGTGTGTGTCTGAGGCTGCCTAGCAGTATTTACATTGCCTAAATGGGTGTGCATGCCGCGCATCGGGTTTTAAACAAAAAAAAAGGAAATAGCAGCTCTGTTTTGGATTTATTTCTGGAATTATATATAATTATTTATATATTCATTATTTATTATTAATATTATTTATTAATTAATTATTATAATTATAGAATTATATAATTCTGGAATTATAGCTAAACTCACTAAACTAGGTATAAATCCCTACATCACAAAATGGGTTGCCAACTGGCTCACTGACAGAACCCACACTGTAAAAGTTGCAGACTCCAAATCTGACCTCAAAGCAGTGACAAGTGGAGTACCACAGGGTTCCATCCTGGGACCTCTCCTGTTTGGTATCTACTTCTCTGAAGTACAGGCTAACACAGAAGGCCTCTGGCTAATGAAGTTCGCAGATGACTGCAAACTAGGAGCCATAGTCAAGTCCCCAAATGATGTGGACATCCCACAGAAGGGCCTCGCTGAGACAGATGCCTGGTGTCAGAGCCATGGCCTCAAGCTCAATGCCAAAAAGTGCAGTGTCATCCCCTTTGGTAAAAACTCTGTACCCATGAACTGACACATAGGCAGCAATCTACTTAACACTGAATGTGTGATAAGAGACCTTGGGACCCAGGTTCACAGTAATCTCTCCTTTGATAGTCACATCACTACAGTAGTCAGAAAGCCATTCTACGTGGCACACCTCATCATAAAAGGGTTCTCATCCAGGGAAAAAGAGGTCATTGTTCCCCTCTACTCGACACTCATTAGACCCATTATAGAGTACAACACCCCTTTTGGAATGTACCTCTCAAGACATCTGCAGCAGCTGGAAAGACCAAAGAAGTACCTCACAAACAGTTCACCATTTTGGTGAACTGTTGGAAAGCTGATAGACTTGCTGTGCAGAGCTGGAATCTATTTCAAACTGATAAGTACATATTTTGCCACTTTATACACTTGCCTATTATTTATAGTGGTGCTGTATTGTTTCTGTCTCTTGTGTCTCCACTGTGTTTTTTTCTCAGGGTAGCTCAGGCTAGTTTCAGGGAGGGGTTGTTCAACCAGCCCACATCCTAGCTGTTAGTCATCGCCTGAGGTGTATTTCATTGTAATTCCAATACAGATTGCATTTTGGTGAACTGTTGGAAAGCTGATAGACTTGCTGTGCAGAGCTGGAATCTATTTCAAACTGATAAGTACATATTTTGCCACTTTATACACTTGCCTATTATTTATAGTGGTGCTGTATTGTTTCTGTTTCTGTCTCTTGTGTCTCCACTGTTTTTTTTTCTCAGGGTAGCTCAGGCTAGTTTCAGGGAGGGGGTTGTTGAGCCAGCCCACATCCTAGTTGTTAGTCATCGTCTGAGGTGTATTTCATGGTAATACCAATATAGATTGCATTTTGGTGAACTGTTGGAAAGCTGATAGACTTGCTGTGCAGAGCTGGAGTCTATTTCAAACTGATAAGTACATATTTTTCACTTTATACACTTGCCTATTATTTATAGTGGTGCTGTATTGTTTTTGTTTCTTGTGTCTCCACTGTTTTTCTCACCCACCCTCCCTGTTCTTGTCTTGGTGTTAGTCTTGGTGGCTTTGAAACTGCCTGCCCCTCTTGTAAGTTTGTATTTGGATACTCCTTCTGGGCCTATCTCATTTGCTCAGTCAACTGAGTGCAGTGAGATCACAGGCACTCCTACTGTGTACAAAGAGAGCATTTGAGAAGGACAATCCCTGTAGCCTTTTAATCCTGCTGTGTTCCCTCCCTCAAAAAATAAATATATATATATATATATATATATTCAGTTGTTCTTACTCTGCACTTATTACTGCTTGTTAGTAGCCTTCTAATTTAATGCCTTATGCACTTGTTTTTAGTCATTGTTAATTTAATTGCATTTAATTAAACTGTATTTGCCGTAATATTGATATACGTGTGCTAGCCTGCACTGCATTTGAATTGTATTTACTGTTGTTTTATCTGGTTTTCTGTTAAAAAAATTCCTAGCTTATTTCCTGCCTTTCCTGTAACTTATCTAGTCCAGATAAAGACTTGCTATATCCAGGTCTGTTTGTAAACTCTTGAGTCCCCCAAGCCTTTCTGTGTTGGAGGGAAGCCTTCTAGCTTATCAGTAGGAATGGTAAGCACTAGGTAGCCTATCTACCACAGGAGAAGAGGTTTCTGGCCCATAAATTATTGTTTATTGGCCGTTTGGTAAGCTCTTTCATCTCTTTCAACCTTCTGATTCAAAAACCTGTGTTTGTGCTTGTTTCCTGCCTTTCCTGTTACTAGTCTAGTCCAGGTACAAATTTGCTGTATCCGGGACTCTTTGTAATCTTCTGAGCCCCCCCCAAGACTTTCTGTGTTGGAAGAAAGCCTTCTAGCTTATCAGTGGGAGTGGTAAGCATCAGGTAGTCTATCTACCACGGGAAGAGTGGTTTTTGGCCCATAAATTGTAGTTTATTGGCCATTTAGGCAGTTTTCCATCTCTTTCAACTTGCTGGCTTAAAAGCCTGCGTTTGTGCTTGTTTCCACCTTTTCTGTAACTAGTCTAGTCCAGGTACAGATATGCTGTATCCAGGACTCTTTGTAAGCTTCTGAGCCCCCCAAGCCTTTCTGTGTTGGAGGGAAACCTTCTAGCTTATCAGTGGGAGTGGTAAGCATTAAGTAGCCTATCTACCACAAAAGGAGTGGTTCCTGGCCCAGAACTTGTAGCTACTGGCTGTTTGGCCAGTTTTTCCCATCTTTTTCAACTTTCTGGTTTAAAAGCCGCACTTGCGCTTGTTTCCCACATTTCCTGTTACTAGCCTAGTCCAGATACAGAGTTGCTGTATCCAGGACTGTTGGTAAGCTTTTCTGAGCCCCGCAAGCCTTTCTGTGTGGGAGGGAAGCCTTCTAGCTTATCAGTGGGAGTGGTAAGCACTAGGTAACCTATATACCACAAGAGGAGTGGTTCTGGTCCAGAAATTGTAGATTTTTGGCCATTTGGGCAGTTTTTTTTCCATCTCTCTCAACTTCCTGGTTTTAAAGCCCGTGTTTGTGCTTGATCCCCACCTTTCTCGTAACTAGTCTAGTCCAGGTACAGATTTGCTGCATCCAGGACTGTTTATAAGCTTCTGAGCCCCCCAAGCCCTTGTGTTGGAGTGCAGCCTTCTAGCTTATCAGTGGGAGTGGTAAGTACTAGGTAGCCTGTCTACCACAAGAGGAGTGGTTCTTGGCCCAGGAATTGTAGTTTATTGACCATTCGGGAAGTTGTCCATCTCTTTCAACTTTCTGGTTTAAATGACCACATCTGCGCTTGTTTCCCATCTTTCCTGTAACTAACCTATTGGAAAGCACTAGAAAGCCTTAAACTGATATAAGCCTTCTAGCTTAAAAGAGAGACTTTGGAGTGATTATCAGTTTTCTGTATTTTCTTGCTGTACTTAACTGTTTTCCGCCTAAACGCTGATTTTCCAGCACTTATTGTGATTTAAAAGCTTGTTTTTTTTTTCAAATATTGTACTTATTTGACTGCCTGCACTTTTAAAAAGTTGTTTTTGTTTAAATAAATTGTTTAACTGTTGTAGGCTACACACTAAATTGTGATAGCCTTTTCTGATCACTTGTAGTCGTTTAAAGTTGTTTTAAGTGTACTTTTTACAGTTTTTGCCTTATCTTTTCAAAATAAATAAATAAATTTCTTGTTTCCCGCTTTTCTAAGCTAGTATAGTCCAGTTTCAGGCTAGTGCTGAATTCAGGGCTGTGTTACAAGTTTCTGAGTTGCCCATACCTTACTTGGACAGAGGGAAGTTTCTATGTTCACCTGTGAGAGGGGGGGAACTTTGAGCAGCCATCTGTCCCTGGAGGAGTGGTTCCAGCCCAGAAGTTAGTAGTTTAAAAAACGTGTTGCATGGTTTTGTGCGCCGGGCAGCACCGGTTAGCTAGGGTTAAATTATTCCTAGCTCCACTAAGTCTCCTTCAGTTTTTCACTTGTAACTAGTCTAACTCTCAACCTAAGCACTCAAAAAGCATCCTACAGTCCAGCACTTGCTCAGACCTAATAGCAAGCACTAATATACCCTAACACTTGACTGCCCAGCAGGGCAAGGCTCTTTATCCACCCCTCACCAACCAAGGGACTATGCAGCTCACCCTACTATTCAGGCATGACCAAAGGGCAACTTCAGGTGTACTCTCCAGTCCAGCTGGTGAATCTGGGTATCCTGAGGCAATGTTACAACTGCCTTATGTACACAGACAGCCCTCTCCTCCTACCACAAAACACTAACATATGTGAGAGATGTAATTATACAGCCAAACTGGAGTCTAAGGTATCTTCACCCAAGACTGGAACAGACAGTCAAGAGAAGGTTAACACTTGCACCACACCTCCAGCCTCACATAGACCTACTAAACCAGCACTGGCAAAAGAAAAAACCAAAAATAAATAAAAAAAACTAAAAAAAACAAAAACAATCGAGCCCTAA
>NC_056733.1:925895057-925897548 GCF_019279795.1 Protopterus annectens | reverse complement strand
AAACAAACCGACAGGCTGATGTAGACAATCCATAGCCCCTACATGTGACATTATGGATCAGTGAACAATATAGGCAACCCTTGTATTACTCAGAGAACACTCTCCACCCATGTCTCATACACAAACACACTTGGCTAGGCAACAGCCACTATACTGTAGTTCCCTGCATATTGCCTCACAGACAATAACCACGGTGTGATTGCAGTGGACTACATGCCTGTTGACCACAACAGTGCCACTGACATCAGAAAGTACTGTGATGTGTAACATCTCCTGACTGTATGCTATCCAGGAAGTAAAAGGACCTGGCACCCTGTTCCATCCCTACAGTAGGCAAATAAATGCTTACAGTGATCTTTTTGCTATGTTCCCCACTGGATGCCTGCAACAACTGTAGAGTCTGCAAATGTAACCCACAAAGGGAATACCATGCCTTATACACATGCCCTGTATGGAGAGATGCCACTAACTCCACTGAATACCTGTATCATGCTGTCAATGTAGGTGCAAGCACGACCTCAGTTCCATAGCCAGGCCTTCCCCAAATGAGGTCAGGAATGCTACATCAGAAGATAATCTGTACGCACAACATGCCCCAGAGACCTCAAGTACACTCCCACACGTCAAAGAACATGCGTGTGGGACATGTGCACAACCCAGACACAGTCCATGTTATGGAATATAGATCACATACATAGGAAGCCGTGCACATCACACCCACAACAGTAACCCAGATGAGTGGATGGTGAATACAATACCCACCTGTGGGGACCACTCCAGGGACTACACCCATGAGCCACACTGGAGACCATTGTCATGTGGTCTGATGCCAAGGTATTCCCTTTGTCTAGCCTTGTACAGCCATCAGGCCCATTCACCTACTACACACCTGTGAAAGAATGAACCTACGCTTCTCAGTACTGGCAAGTGTGTGTGTGTGTGTGTGTGTGTGTGTGTGTGTGTGTGTGTGTGTGGAGATTAATGATTTTGAAGCCATTCACAATCACTACACCTCCCATTGCCCTACTTTAGCATGCCTGCTGATGTTATTCACCTTGAAATAACCCTTTGGCCATGTATCAGCCATATAAGCTCTGTGGCACTTGTGATAACTGTGTAATACTATAGTGTAGCAAACTAGTTAGGTAGGGGATTCTAATCCTGATCCTGCCAACTGTGATAATGTGTGTGTTTCCCTGAGACAGTGTGTCTGCGTCTCCGTTGTCACCTGCATTTGTGGACATTCACATGTACTACAGTTCCTTATCCCTCCTTTAGCACTGTTGCTGATGTCACTCACCTTAAAAGATACCTTTGGACAGCTCTCCAACATGTAAGCTCCATGGTGCATGCAATAACTGCATAACACTGTAATAGCAATACATAGCAAGGTAGCGGTTTGAAACTCAGTACTGGTAAGTGTGTGTTTGTGCATGTGTCATCAGTATCCTGGGTGGGTGTCGGGGTGATTGTGCACTGACAGGATCCATTGCAGTGTGGGTTTTGCTACATCATTATATTGAGGACCTATATGTCCCACTGTCCACATTACAAAGCCAACAGATTTCAAACACTGTAGAGGTTGTTGTAGACAATCCTCAGTCATAAATGTATACAGCCATGTGCAATTACTATGTGACAGTATGGATTAGTAAACAATATAGGCAACTGTTATAATACCTAGATACCACTCTCCACCCATGGATCATACACAAACACACCTGGCTCTTACTCCCTTCCTTTCTTACTTTGTCTCTGTCTCTCTATTGCTCTCTCTCTCTCGTGGCTGTGAAAAAGTGCATATGTTTTGCATAGGCAGCAGCTTGAGTTTTGCAAGGAGTGCTCATGATCAGCTGATGGCCTGTGCATGAACTGCAGTCCCCCACTTGCTAATTGCATGTGGAACAGCTGTGGTATCATTCCTATAGCCAACTGCATGGAAACACACTCCTATAACTAAGCACTTCATGTGGGTGTTGGCCCTTTTCCTTCACTGTGAGCAGGACTTCATGTGGGTGTTTGACAAACAGCATCACAGAGGGTAGTTGGAAATACCTCTTACAACATACACTGTGGAAACAGGCCAACAAATAGGAGGGGGATGTTCCAGACATGGGGACAGAATGTAAGTATTGCTGTTCTACATTTGACGTAATGTTGGTTTAACAGGGTTTGTGTGGATATGGCTGTTCTACATGATTTAAAGTCTGGCATGACAGTGTTATGTGGTTGAAGAAACTCTCACCTGTAAGGCTATCTGCAGACTGTCCAGAGTTTGGAGTCTTACATGTGTTGTTTTACTTACACATTTCCTATCTTTACATATGCAGAAGCATACTCTAATGATTGCAGTCAGTACATGGTGACATCCATGTGAGTTACTGACTTCATATCCCTCATAAGAGATATGTCACAACAAACCCTATTACACCAGGAAGTTTCTCAGTTTATCATAGTAATATGTTAATATTGGCCCTGAGTTTGTGCCTCC